>NW_012109308.1:419787-457040 GCF_000951045.1 Mandrillus leucophaeus
CTGGCTGATGGGTGCGGTTCAGGGGGCAGTAGATTGAGTGGCCCCAGGGAGACTCTGTGTGTGTGTGTGTGCGTGTGTGTGTGTGTGTGTGTGTGTGATGTGCGCGCGTGCGTGTGTGTGTGTGTTCCTGTGTGTGGTGCATTGTGATTTCATTTGACTTCAAGGGAAATCTTATTTAACCCACTGCCTGAACTCATGGGGAGGGGGAAAGTCGGCCCCACCCAGAAAGGGGTGAAAAACACATCCAAATGGATGGTCACAGCAAGAAGGTGCCGTCCTGCTCCACAGGTCCTTGAGGGTTCTGCAGAATTCTCCCATGACAGGGCCCACCTTCTACTGCCAGGAAGTTGGGGAGGAGAAAGGAGCCCTCAGCCCCTCTGAGCCTTTACACTCCCAGTTTTCTTTTTCTGTTTTTTTGAGACGGAGTCTCGCTCTGTTGCCCAGGCTGGAGTGCAATGGCGCGATCTCTGCTCACTGCAACCTCTGCCTCCCAGATTTAAGCGATTCTCCTGCCTCAGCCTCTGGAGTAGCTGGGATTACAGGCGCCCACCACCAGGCCCAGATAAATTTTTTTGTACTTTTTAGTATAGATGGGGTTTCGCCATATTGGCCAGGCTGGGCTTGAACTCCTGACCTCAGGTGGTCCACCCGCCTAGGCCTCCCAAAGTGCTGGGATTACAGGCAAGAGCCACCGCACCCGGCCTGCTCTCTCGTTTTTCTGTTTCTTTCCTCCTTGGTTCTCCCTCTTCTCCCTTTCCAGTTCAAAAATTTATTAGCCATCAGCTACTGGCACGGGTTGTTAGTGCTTGAAGGGGCAATGATTAGATTCAGGAAGCCATTTCCCTTCTGTGGGTGGCTTCTCACCCAAAGGGCAAAGTTTGCGTCCCTGCCTGTGAACTCAAAGCCTTGTGGTGTTGAAATGCAAGATTTGCTCCCTGGAAGGTGGAGGAAGAGCTTCCCTCCCCCAAGTCTGAGCTGCTTGGGTTCCCACTGAGACCCATTGTGACACCAAGAATCCTTTACCCAAGCTGGCCCCCACACTCCCACCTGGTGATTTTCTCTCTGCCACACAGATACACACCATGTTAACAGTTCACAGAATGCCCGGACATATGGCCTCATAAACAAGCATGCATGCCCATAAAGTCCCACAAACATATGGGCGCAGCTCAAGTCCGCACAGACATTGCTATTGTACACACAGACAGACCCAAGGCTCATAATACACCTACAGTTGCCGCCCACAAAGATGGAGAGACACACAAACACACAGGCATGCAGATGCACACACAGTGCAAAACTGCATCACAGTCACCACATTCACACAGGCTGAACGCCACACAGGCACAGAGTTGAATCCCCAGGATACAAGCCCCTTGAGAACTGCTTCCCCTAATGCCAGCCCATGAGCTGTCCGCTCAGGGCCACAGGTGGCCTGTGACTTGGCCAGGGTCCCTGAATAGTTTTCTTCACCTATGCAGCATTTAATGCTTTTCTGCAATTCCAGCATGTGTCCTGTTTTGTGCAACAGGGGAGGTGTGCTTATGAACATACTTCCTTTCCTTTGCATTGCCAACTGCTGTGCAACCACATTGTCCACGTGATGCCCACCAAAGCCCTGTGAATTAAGCAGGTGCCTGACCATCACCACAGAGAGAAATTGAGGCTTACCTAGTGTTAGAAATTTGCCTGAAGTTGCCCAACCAGGATGTGGGATTAGAAGTTGGTTTCCAGGCCTCTGTCATGGTCTCCTGGGGAATCCCCTGCTCACAGATGAGGGCACTGAGCCAGAAAGACCTGCTGGGAGTCCCATCAGATTCACAGCCTCTGCTCTCCTAACTGCCAGCTCAGGGCTTGTCCAGGCCAGGGAAGCCTTGAATCCTGGAAGATAGGGCAGGAGCTGGTCCCTGCTTCCCTCCTGCCTTCTCTGTTGGGGAAGAGGGCGTGTGGGGCTGAAGCTCAGGGTCACTAGAGGACCAAGTAGGATATCCAGGATTCAGGGAACAGAGGAGAGCCCTTGCCGAGGAGAAGGTGAAGCCACCCTGGGTGTCTTTGCCAACTTCTCCGGGACACCACTGTGGGAGCACCAAGCTACCTCCCCCTCGGGGCTCTGCTAATTTTCGTGGTACCTGAATGACCATAAGGACAGCACTTGAGAGGTCACAAAAGTCTAGAATGTCATCCTCTCATTTCTGCTTCCCCACAACCCACTGAAGAAGCAGAGCACAGATGACTGGCTCCATTTTGCAGATCAGAAATAGCAAAGTGCTTCTGGATGTGTTTGCCATTGGCTGCCTCTGAACAGTAGGTGTAAAGTGAAGTCACCAAAATAAAATCCAAACCATTGAACATGAATTATGAGGTCTTTTTTGTGGCCTGTGGCTTCTTCTACAAATCCTCCCTGACTCCGGTGCTCCCTTTGTGGCTCAGCCTACCAGACCCCTCACTATTTCTCAGATGTGTGTTGTGGTTCTGCTTCAGGGCCTTTGCACGTGCTGTTCCCTCTGCCTGGAAAGTTCCTCACCTCTTTCTCCTTCTGGCCACCTGCTGCTTACCCTGGAATATCTACTGCAGATGCCGTCTCCTCCAGGGATCCCTCCCTGGACCCGAGTCAGTGCCCCGCTTGCGGTTTCCATAGCACTCAAGGTTCCTTGTCTTATCAGAGGACTCCTTGCTTTGTTTCTCATTGTTCCATTCCTTGCCTGTCTCTCCCTCTGGACTGCTTTAACTGATTTACATACTGATTTAACTCTCTACTTTCTGCTTACTCTCTGGTTTCTGACAGGGGTGCAGTCAATCTATGCTGAATAAATGAATGACTGAGTTGATTTTCTTTGCTCAGTGACCCAGTTAGTAAGTAAAAACTGATGATTACCAGATCATCCTTGCCCCTTAAAGGAAGACACATGCTCTGCCAAGTGAAGATTCATTCATTCACTTATTCATTCAACAAATATTAATTCATTCATGTATCTACCATGTACCAGATATTTACATGCACAATAGCTCATTTATTCCTGCAGACGTCTTGTGACATAGGTATTATTTGCAGATAAATACACACACGTGCGCACGTGCCCACTGTACAATGCAGCCAACATCACCCCTGAGATGCTCACAAAGAATGTGTCTAAGTAGGAGAACACAGGTAAGTGTGAGGGGCAAGAGAGAAAGATGATGATAACAGGCCCTCTCTCTGCCTCCTGGGAACTTGCAACAGAGAGCAGAGAACTGCATGGGGAGAGAGGGAGTGACAGGAGTGCTGAGGAAGCCTCCCATCAGTCACCCTGACTGCAGCAGCCATTTGTCCTGTTGTCCCTACCATGATGTACTCACTATGGCAACCTTGCCAGCCCCATCCAACCTGAGCTTCAGTGGCTGTGGCTCCCTTTACTCTGGAAGGTGAGTTAGCTCATGCACTGTCTCCAGCTCTGATCCCTCCCTCATGAACCCTGGTGTAGACGGAATGTTTGTGTCCCTCCAAAATCCCTATGTTGAAGCTCTAAGACCCGGTGTGGCTGTATTTGGAGAAGGGGCCTCTAAGGAGCTAATGAAGGTTAAAAGAGGTCATAAGGGTGGGGCCCTGATCTGATAGAGTTAGTGTCCTTACAAGGAGAGACACCAAAGACCCCCCGTGCACAAAGATGTCACATGAGCATACAGGGAAAAGGCAGATGCAACCCAAGGTGAGAGGCCTCACCAGACGCCACCCCTGCTGGCACCTTGATCTTGGACTTCCAGTTTTCAGAACCATAAGAAAATAGATTTCTGTTGTATAAGCCACCTAGACTGTGGTATTTTTTGAAGGCATTCCAAGTGGACCGATACACAACCCCAGTGTCAATCCATGAGCTCAGAAGGTTCTAGGTGCAAGGCCTTCGTTCTGCCATGAGACTCCATATAGGACTCCTTAGGGCACCCCTCTGAGGCTGTTCAGGGAGGAAGGAGTGAGGTCGTCAGACCTGCAGAAATCCTGTTAAAACAGGCATGTGCTTGTCTGAGTTTATGTAACACACAAGCCCTGTTCTTTCCCTCCCTTACTCTCTCCTTTCTTCCTCTCTGTATCTCTTTCTTTCTTAATTTATTTCTTCCTCCCTGCTCCTTTTCTTCTTCCCTACTCAGTGCTCCCTCAGCCATGTTTCTTCTCATCCTTATGGACAATAGTAGTTCCTTCCAGGCACAGAGGTAAGATAGCATCAGATTGAGAGCACGAATTTGGGAGGCTGCTAGAACTGGGTTCAAACACTGAGCTTGCCCCTTTACTCTGAAACTGTGGACATGATGAGTACGATCTGTGAACCCTGCTTTCAGCTTCTTGTGGATTACATTCATAATTCCTTTAGTAACTGGTTGTGTTGCTGTGAGGGATTGGTGACATGATGTTTGTAAGGCTCTTAGCAGGTGCCTGGCACAGAGTGGCCCATTATTGAAGGTGGACTGCCCTATTCCTGTTGCTATGGGCCAGACATCCTGCTGGGCTAAAGGGGTATAAAAATGAGTAAGCCACAGCCTTTCCCTCGGCTTCCATCTTTGCTCTTCATCTGTTTGATAGGAAATCTATTCTCAGGGTCCCCATCTGGTATTAAAAGACTCAGATTAGTTAAGGAAGGGAATGCAGTTGGCACCTGATTATGTGCAATTCAGCACTACGCTTGCTGCTGTCTTGTACCATTTCCCAAATGTTCTGCATGCATAAGTCTGGCCTCAAATAGACTGGGAGCTTTTAGAAAGCAAAGGCCGAGTATCCTGCTTTGCATTTCCCCACTCCACCGCCCCCATCCACCGCCACTCAGCCTGGCCCAGAACATCCTAAGTGTTCTACAAATACTCAAACTGAGATCCTTCAGGGCAGGGGAAAGGGTGTCATCATTTACCCCGAGTTCATATGAACCCAATCCCATGTCGCCTGGTATGTAACCCTGGCCCTTAGCCTCCCCACCTGTGGAACATGAACCCAATCATGTCATGGGGTTGTGAGAATGGGGTAAGATAAAGTAAAGGGAAAGCACTTGTCTCTCTGTAAAGCACTCTGCAAAGGTCCTTTATTGTTATTTGCTTTGGGGTTCATTGGATCATTCATTCATTCATTCAATGAATATTTATTAAGCACCATCTACCTGCCAGGCACTATTCTAAATATATGGATCAATAACGAGCAAGAAGAGGCAAGAGTACCTGCTCTCAGGAAGCTGGGGGTCTAGAGCTAAAGAAAACCAAATCATCTCCTCATCGCAAATTGCATTCAGGCTGGGAAGGAAAGAGTGGGGCAGTAAGCTCAGGGTAGCAGGTGCTTGGAGAAGCCAGGTATCACCTTGTGTGAACAGTGAAGTGATGACATAGGACATATAGGTCTTCAGAGGGCAGGGAAGTAGATATGACTTTCAGGTCAAGGAGATGAGGCTTAAAGTCCTGGGTTTGTTTTGTGACCTTGGGCAAATTATTTCACCTTTGAGCCCCTCAATTTCATCATGTTTGCAAGGAGAACAATCTCAGCAATATCAATGGAGGTTGCAGGGTGAGGTTGAAAGTTACTGTGGTTACAAAAGTGCCTGACACAGGGTCTCCCTGGCTGGAACACAGTCCTGATTCAGAAAACACAAACTCCATGCTTCACTTTCCTCTTCCAGTCCCCTTTGCTTGGACCTTCTCCCCTACCTCCCCAGGAGGAAGAAAAGACCTTTGAATAGGACTTGGGTTTGGGAAGCAGCTCTCCCAGGCTGCATTCTTATGCATCAAGCATGGCCTCATCTGTCGAGGTTGATCATGTTCTGGAGGCAGCAGGACTGACGTGGACTGCAGGGGAAGCCGGGGAAGCCAGGGCACAGGCTCTGCCCTTCATGTCCTGATGGCTGCGCTGCTCAAGGATTCCCCCTTCACGCTTCTGCACTGCCACAGTCTCCACCAGAGCTGAGATGAGTTCAGACAGAGTGCAGCCACCCACGCAGCTGGGACACTGGCGGTAAAGCCCTCCAACTTACCCAGATCCTGCTAGGAGTGCGTGTGTGGCGGGGCGGGGGCAGGGGTAGTCAGGGAGAGCGAGAAGGATATTCCTGGAGACCAGGGAAGTCATGGGTGCCAGCACTATGCTTGGCGCAAGGCAGATACTTCATGAATATTGATCAAATGGCTGTCTGGGGGTGGACGGAAGGGTGGATAGAAAGGGGACGACGGGTGGCTAGATGGATGGATTCAAATATGTTCTAACAAACTGTAAGTATCTGATAAAACCTGTGAATCTTTTCCCCAGAGTTACCATGCAGCATGAACACATGCTCACACTTGGTGTAGAATTCCAGACCCTCCCCCGTGAAACACAGCCTTGGACACTTGGTGAAGAAACTTTGTCCTAAGGAGGAAAGGTTATGGTGAGCGATTTTATCCATTCATCCCTTAGCTGTGTGCCTTTAACTTCTCTGATCCTCAGTTTCAACATCTATAAAACAGGTACAATAATCACGCCTATGTCTTAGGGCTGCTGTGAGGATTAAATGACTAGAAGCATTTAAGTGCTTTAGTGTGGTACCTGGGAGATTGCAAGGCTCATGAAAAAGGCAGGTCATTAACATATCCACTAATCTGCATTCATTCATTCAATCATTCATTCACTCATTCATTCATTCACTCACAACTTTGTGAGGGCATCGAGTGGGTGCCTCTCATTCATCTCACCTGAGCAGGGCTCTAGGGCTCTCTGCAGAGCTTTATTCTCACTGCATTAGGGAACTCACAGTCTCAGGGCGCTTAGGTAAACAAGTCACTATAACATCCCAGACTTCATCAAGATCCCTCTCTAGTTCTGCTGCTGAGAGTCAAAGGCACCGAAGTCCTAGAGACTTGGCAAGGTCAGGGGTCTAGATCAGCCTAGGAGGGTGAAGGTCAGGGTGGAGAAATCAAGGGTGGAGCTGGGTAGAAAGGGATGGGAGCTGGAGGGAGTGGAAGTGAGACTTGAGCAGAGCAGAGCTGAGGTGGGGTGAGAGTGGCCCTGGGCAACTGCATTTCCAGGCCACAGTGGTGAGGTTGAGGGTAGACAGGCGAGACTGAAATAATGGGGGCAGCAGAGACAGATGTTGTAGTTAGAATTCCTTGTCTTTCTAAAGTGTGTGCAAAACATGGATCCATAATCTCCTTGGGTAAATGTCCAGGAGTCAATGGTGTTTCCTCCCCTGCTTTAGTCTCTCGAGGTGATAGAGTAATTGCATTAGCAGTGGCGGCCTCTGTTTATGGAGTTCTTGCCATCACATGCCTGATCTCACTCAATCATTTCAATAGCCCCATAAGGAAAGACTCTCATTATCTCCTGTCTTATATATGAGGTAGCTAAGGCACAGTGAGGTTAAGCAACCTGCCTGAAGTCACACAGTGAATAGATGGAGAAGCTGGCCTTGAACTCAGATGGTCTGACTCCAGAGCTCACACTCTTCGTGTAGCTCCAAGTCCTCCTGCTGCTCTTGCCACTGACCTCTAGCACTGTTTCTCTAGGGAGGCAGCAGTTCACTGGGGATTCACAGATAGGACAGATGGGTGCATAGGGTAGGTACAAGGGTCCCCAGCCCTCTGAGTGGTGGATGATGCTCCCACCCATCCTTTTAGAGCCTGGGGGCTGCAGTTGTGATTACCAGCCTGCCAGGGTGCACACAGGGTCTTTCCCTCTTCAGCTCCTCCAGCCTGAAGACCCTGAGGAAGTGAGCAGGGAGGGGAGGGGGGAACAGTAACCCTGCTGCTGCCTGATGATTAGTAATCATGCCAGTGATGAGCCGATGAGCACACCCCTGACCCTGCATGGCCCGCTGAACATGTCAGAGCTGGCTCTGGGCTCCCAGGCTCTCCACTCCCGGCATTGCTGCTACTGCAATTGAAGCCTGAAGAAGGAAGAAACCCAGGAGAAGGGAAGGAGGAAGGAATAGGGGAGAAAAGAGTCTCAGCTGCCCTCGTGCTGAGGACTCACTCTGGGACACGGCCCGCAAAAATGAGGCAACATACAACTGAGATATTAACGGATGTTCCTTCTGTTACTTCCTGTGACCACACACCCTGTTGCACATTTGAGCTGTGGCATTCACTACCTGTGGAAGAGGTGGCACAGAAACAATGGTCACATCTTGGATTTTGAGACGAAACGCCTGGAAGAATATATGACCAGTTGGAGGGCAGGAGCAAGAGGGGTTTGCCCTTGTCCTCCACTTCAGGTGGAGTTTGAGGGTTGGTGGCCTGTTCAGCACTGAAACCACAGACTTCAGTAGAATGTGGGAGCTGAGAGCAGACCCTGGGAGAGTGAACACAGCCTAGGGTCCCCCTCTGAGGCCTGCTACCTCTGTGTGTAGCAGGAGCATAGTACTGTCACTGACCTGGGTGTCTTTTTCAGGCAGGGGTTCCTGACCTGCCTCTCCTGGGCAAGTCTGGTAAGGAGAAGGGGAATCTTCCCCTGCACCCAACAGTGGTGGGGTCCAGAAAACCCTCCTAGAGCCTGGGAAGCTCCAGCTGCGACCTGAATGGCACAGTGACCACAGAGTGCACAGGAACCAGAACCTCTCGGGGCGCCTTTCTGGAGGCAAGGCACCTTTCTGATAGGGCTGCCCGCCGAGGTAGAGCCCACTTCATACTCCATGCTCCATAAGCCCATCCCAAAACGTTCAGGCAACACTGGGGATGGGGCATCCTGAACTGATTGAGGGTTCTCTGCCACTAAGAGGAATGGGAACTCGGAATAGAAATTAAGTTCAGTGATTGAAGCAATAAGCAAAGTAACTTTCTGACACGTCAGAGTGAGTTATCTGAAATTCTTAGCTATTCGTAAAATGATCCTCACAATGCCACTATGACAGGTACTTCTCTTTTCTCCATTTTATACATTAGCAAACTGAAGTTCAGAGGCATGGTGTAATTCGCCCGAGCCACAAAGCTTGAGTGATCTGTAGAGTCTGAGTTTGAACCCGATCTCTCTGCCTTCAAAGCTAATGCTATTATCCACTAAGGAAGGAAAGAAGACTGGAGCAGGGACGGGAAGAGAAAGAACTGTGAGGAAACAGCAGTACTGGGAAGAAGAGGTGGGCGATGGGGAGCCCTCCTCTCATCCTCCCTCCCAGGATGAAGTTGGTCCTGAGTCAGAGAAGAGTGACTGTGAAGAGCCTTGGTCTTGGTTTAGAGAACAACGCAGGACATAGGCACATAGCATGGCGCATAGATGGCCAGGTGGAGGGAGAAGGATGAAGCAGCAATTCCAAGAGCTGTGACACTCATGTAGCAATTATTACCTGGGCCCCCAAGAGCACCACCTTTCCTCCCAAGAGTGCCCGCAGGAACCTCCACCTGAGAGGCCAGGCTGGCCCTCTTCTTCTTCCTCCCTCACTCTACATGGAAGATCCCTTCCCAGGCTGACACAAGACACTACCTTGACTAGAGCTGCCCTTCAAGCCGAGTTCTGTTTCTGTTGCCCCTTCTTGCACTGGGCTGGCCTGTATCAAGTGAAGGGGTTGGGTACTCTAGCTGGTGCTGGGGGGAGCTAATTGACAGTCCAGGGCTCTCTTGCCCTAGGCTGGCATTTGCATGATCCATTAGTATTCATGCCCACAGCTCAGGGCTGCTCTGGATGGAGGACACTATGCAGATGAGCATCGAGCAGGGTGTGCAAAGAGAAACTGATGTGGTTTGCTGGGAATCAAGGCTACTAACGAGACTGAGGAAGGCTGCAGACCTGAGACTGGAGCTTCTCGCCTGGTTCCCACATTGCCAGTCCCTGGGGTATCTGCTGTCTATGAGGTATGGGCTCCCAGCCAGTCCCTCCAACAATTTGGCCAGCATCCACCGGGCCCCTGCTCTGCCCCACCTGTCCTGCGATGGCACCAGGGAGGCAGTGAGAGATGAGGTGGGTGTGGTTCTGGACCTTAGAAAGCTCACAGTTCTGTGGAGAGAGTGGAGTATGCACTATTTGCAATCATCCAAGAGGCCAAACCAGCTGAGAAGAGACATTTAATTAAACCTGGACAAGGAAGAGTGGGGCATGGGGAGAGGTCCAGGCCAGGCTTCTCAAAAGAGGAGATGCTTGAGTGGGGTCCTGAAAGATGAATCAGAATTTTCCAGCCAAACACCACTCATAACACGTGACTTCATTCAGTGTCCTCCTCTGTAACCAACCACCTGCAGAGGAGTCACAGTCTATTTCACTCTCATAAGGGTGCCCTGGTGAGCTAAGCAACAATGCTTCACTAACCCCATCTATGGGCTCACCAACGTGCAACTGGAGGGACTTTGGAGAAAGCAGGTCCAGCCACCACGGGTGACTTAACTCGATAATGCCTGTAATTCATGATTGAAAGGAGTGACTGAGTCACCCAGAGCAATGGGATCTTCCTAAAGATCTCCAGGGATGGAACCCTCCAACTTCTATATGCAACCGATTCCAACCTTCTACTGAGATCTAGGAAGTGCTTTCTAATATCTCATGAATTTCTGCTGAACTGAAGAGCATTGACTCTTACTACTCCAGGAAGAAGGGCATGGAATGCCTCATCTGAGAACCCATTGTGCAAGCTGCCAGAGCCACACAAAGCCCTGAGTGTCTTCAATTCAGCATCAGGGTGGGATGGGGGAGCTCACATTTGGTGGGGGATACAGATACACGTAGTAAACAAAACTTTCTACCACAGAAACCAAGTAGGCGGGATTGGTGGAGGGCTGAGGGATTTGACCTGCACTCAGGCTCTGATTCTGACTGTGCACATCTGTGGCATCATAGAAAGGGGCCGGGAGAGGTGGCTCACACCTGTAATACCAGCACTTTGGGAGGTCAAAGTGGGTGGATCATGAGGTCAGGGGATCAAGACCATCCTGGCTAACATGGTGAAACTCTGTCTCTTCTAAAAATACAAAAAATTAGCCGGGCGTGGTGGCAGGCGCCTGTAGTCCCAGCTACTCAGGAGGTGGAGGCAGGAGATTCACTTGAACCCGGGAGATGGATGTCATGCCTCTGCACTCCAGCCTGGGCAACAGAGTGAGACTCTCTCAAAAAAAAAAAAAAAGATATTTGGTCTCTGTCTCCCATTCCTAGCACAAAGTCCCTAAAACCCTTGGAGTTTCCCAAGTGATGAGGGTATAGGAGCATCTTTTGTTCCAATGAGGTGACTCTCGGTGAGCCCTTGATAGCTTCAGGATTGGGCTGGTCACCAAAAAGACCAAGCCTTAAGTGGAAGCTTGAGACCTTCAGCCCCACCCCCAACTTCTGGAGAGAAGGAGGAGGATGGAGATGGAGTCAGTCACCATTGGCCAATAATTTCATCAATCATGCTTATGTAATTGAACGTCCATAAAAACCCCCAAGCACCAAGATTTGGAGAGCTTCCCTGTTGGTGAGCGCGTGCAAGTGCTGGGAGAAAGGCATGTCTGCAGAGGGCGTGGAAACTCGATGCCTTCCTCCCCCAACCCCGTACACTGCCTGATTCATTCATTTCATTTGGCTATTTCTGAGTTGCATCCTTTAAAACAAACCAGTAAAAATAAGTAACATGTGTTCCTGAGTTCCGTGAGCTTCTTTAGCAAATTATCAGACCTGAGGATGGGGTCTTAGGTCTTAGCTACCTCTCCCGGCCCCTTTCTATGAGACCACAGATGTGCACAGTCAGAATCAGATCCTGACTTGACTTATAACTGATTGGTCAGAAGTCCTGGTGGTCTGAGACTGGCCACTGGTGTCTGAAGTGGGGGCAGTTTTGTGGGACAGGGCCTTTAACCTGCGGGGCCTGTGCTAACTCTGGATAGTTAGTGTCAGAACTGGATTGAATTGTTGGGTACCCAGAACTGGTGTCCGAGAAGTGGAGAAAAGTTGGCGTGAGCAGGAAAAGAGAACTCCTCAACATCATTCTGAAAACTCAGAAAGAGTCTCCCCAGAAAACAAGGGCTCCCCTAGAGTTATACTACTGGAAGGTAGAGGGTCTTTATATGCCATCTAGCTGGGCCCTATTTTCACAGACGGCCCAGGGAGGGGTGAAGTCTGCTTAGCAAAGCACAGAGAGACAGTGACAGACCTGGGACTGCAACTCAGGGCTCTGGAAAGGTTCCGGCATATTTAAAATTCCGTGAGTTTGCCGCAACTGCCAAGACCTCCCCTGTAGGTCTAGATGCACATTTACTCTTGGCTTCCTGTGAGGCATAAATGAGCACAGGAAAAGGCCTCTGTCCAAAAATGTTCCTTTTTCCCCTTTACTGAATGCCCTCAAGATGACGTAATATCACATGAAGCTTAAACCACAAATATCTGGAGGAAGTTGGCACTGACCTGGAATTCAGACCAAAGTACAAATGACTGATATTATACTGTGAGCCAGATTTGCTAGGTAAGTGATGAGGAGGAAATAAGAGCACTGGAGATTTGAATCCGGTTAGAGCGGTGGGAGATGTGGGCCAGGAGAGTAGCCTGAGGCCTTCAGTACATCACGGAAGCAAGGGTGAGGGCGGTCAGCTGAGTCAAGGATATGGCCTATCCAACTTTGGATGCCCCAGAGGCCTTTGAACAAAGTAGGTTCACCATGAATATAGATGATTTTGAATTCTTTCACTTTGCAGGGGAGGAGCATGAACAGAGAGGTTAAGCAACTCAGCCATGGTCACACAGCGCTTTTCATGGCTTACTGAGTATCTCAATTTACATGCAGATATTGGCTGGAAAGTACCGGAGAGAACCTGTTGCCCCACCTTGAACCCTCTCAAGGGTGAACCCCACTGGGGTGGGGTGGAGATGAGTGTGCTGAGAGACTGGTGAATGTCCTTGACCCTCAAACCCTGGAGTTCATCTCCTTCTTGCAGCTGCCAGGCTCATTATCCCCTGCGCATGGCAGACATCCCAGGGCTGCCTGAAGGCATGTGGAGCTCGGGGTGGTTGGAGAGGGGACCTGCGGGAGACCCTCAATTCTCCCATTGCTTTGCTAGGGACCCAGTGACTAAGTTTACTTCATGAGACTGGAAATAGGGCATAGGTTTTAGCCTCAGGCCTCATTCCCCAGGATAGCTCCTGCCAGTGATAAAGAGGGTAACTTCTGCCCTGAGCCTCCATTTTTTCTCAAATTGTTCATGGGAGAGGAGTGTGAGTGATTGCTACCTTTCAACTTCAAGACAAAGCACAGTTCTGGGTCCAGAATCCCGGCCGCAAATAACGTCGCAGTTGTATTTGGCGTGGTCTGCTCAGAACTGTCTGAAGGTGTGGGTGCACACCAGCGGGAGGAGGCAGGGGACCAAGAGAAGGGGGTCTAGCAATATGGAGAAAGAAGGAGAGAGGTCAGGGGTTGGTGCGGCTCTGGAGCCTTTCCAGGACACTGAGGGAGAGGAGAAGGGCCAGCCCCTGCCCAGGGGTCTCCTGCACGAGGCCCTTATCCCCAGGACAGCCCTGGCCAAGATCTGGCGGCAACCAGACAGTCTCATTCCTTCTCTGCTGACAATGTGCAATCTTGGTTGCCTATAGCACAGCTTTCTCCTTCTCGAGGGAAATTTCTGTCTGTTTCTGGCAGCGGTCCTCCATCTTTTGGGGTAAGTGCTGAGGTGACGGATGGAGTCATCATCCCCTACCTCTTCCTTCAGTGCCTGCAGCCTCCCAGGCTGCTCCATCACCACTGTGGGGCCACTGGGTCAGCCTCCCCGCCTGGCTGGCCTCCTGCCCTCTGGCCTCCGGGGGAGAAGGCACATCCTTCCTCTTTAACACTAATGAAGTCTTCCTTCTGCTCAGAGCCCGAGTGGGCTCGGGGTCAGTACTCTTACCCACTTGGCTCAGCTCTGCACTCTGGCTCAGTAATTACACCCCACAACTCATTGCAGACAGGCCCCAGCTCAGCTTTTCTGCACCTTCACCTCCTGGAATCTTAAAAAGTCCTCTCCAGGCTTCAGGGACTGTGGGTGTGTAAATTCTCTCCCTCTTCTGGGTCCTCTGCAGGCCTGGCATTTGCTCATGTGGATGCTCCCCCGAGCACACACACTCAAGACACCCTTCCCTGGGCTCTGTTCCATCTGGCTGAGTCTCAGTCCTTGCTCTTGGCTTCACTCATGTCATGTGGCCTCTCCCCCAGGAAGCCTTCCCTGGTTTACTTCATAGTCTCTCTCTACCTTCTGAGACCAACATGTGGTACCTGCTTACTTCTTGGAGCTCTGGACATCCGGCACTGGGAGCACTGGGCTTTGTACCTTGTAGGTGCATACACTAAATTGTGAATGGATGAGCAGATGAATGAATGAATACGCAATTATGGGTCTATCCTCCTCCTCTGATACTTAACCGTATGTTACTTTGTTTTGCTTTTTAACTGCTTCACTGTGATGATGGAAAACCCTTGAAGGAAGGACACTTTTCCTACATGTGACTACTCATTCATCACCCAGGCTCATCCAGCAGACCTCATATGCACCAGGCATGAGGACACAAGGACTCATGAAGCATGCCTCTGCCCTTCAAGAAGCCCTAGTGTCGTGGTTCTTGGCCCTTCCTGGGATCCTTTTGAAAATCTGATGAAACTCTGAACTCTCTCCCTCAAAACACAAACACACCAAATGGTTAAAATATGGGATAAGTGTCAAGAACCCATGAAATCATAGTTTAAGAACTGCTGGTCTGGTGAGAAAGAGAAGCAAGTTGATTAGGCAATTTTAATATCTTTTGCTAAAGGCTATTCCAGGAGGCACCATCAGCTTATAATGGGGGTTCACAGAAAATAGTGATTAACTCAGTTTGAGGTGGGACAGGGTGTTTCAGGTAGTTGGGGATCAAGGAAGATATTTCAGAAGGGCTAACTCTTGAGGAATGAGTAGAAACTTATGAGGCAGTCAAAGGGAGGCAAGGAGGAAGGCGAACCAGCATGTACAACATGCAGGCCAATGTGTTTAGTGGTTGCCAGGAGCTGGGAGGAGTCAGGGCTTTTTTTCTGGGGCAAGAAAAATGTTCTGTGACTAGGCAGGGAGCAGTGGCTCATGCCTGTAATCCCAGCACTTTGGGAGGCCAGGGTAGGTGGATTCCTTGAGCCCAGAAGTTCGAGACCAGCTTGGGTAACATGGCCCCTGTGTCTACAAAAAATACAAAAATTAGCTGGATTTGGTGGCATGTGCCTGTAGTCCCAGCTACTCAAGAGGCTAAGGTGGGAGGATTGCTTGAACTGAGGAAGTGGAGGTTACAGTGAGTTGAGATCACTTCACTGTACTCCAGCCTGGGTGACACAGCCAGACCCTGTCTTAAAAAAAAAAAAAAAGAGAGAGAGGAAAAAAAAAGAAAAGTTCTGTAACTAAATCATGATGATGATTTCATGACCTTGTGAATATGCTAAAAACATGGAATTGTGCACTTTAAAAGGGTTAATTTATGCTATGGTGTGTGAACTGTGTTGGTTAATTTTGTGTGTCAACTTGCCTGGGCCATAGTACCCAGTTGTTTGGTCAAACACCAGTCTAGATGTTGCTGTGAAGGCTTTTTTTTTTCCAAAGAAATTAACGTTTAAAACAGGAGTCCTTGAAGAAAGCGGATTACTCTCCATAATATGTGTAAACTTCACTGAGTCAGCTGAAGGCCTTCAGGGAAAAAGACTGAGGTCTCCCCAGGAAGAAACAATTCTGCCTGCAACTTTTCCCTGGGTCTCCTGTCCTGCCGATTTTGAGTTTCCATTGACTACCTGCCCTGCCGATTTTGAATGTGCCAGCCCCTATAATCATGTAGGCCAGTTCCTTAAAGGAAATCTCTTTCTCTCTAGGTATATAGATATGTGTGTGTGTGCATGTGTGTAATATATAATAATGTGTATAATATATATACGCACACATCCTATTAGTTCTGTTTCTCTGGAGAACCCTAATACATGAATTATCCTTCAACTTAGAAATGTTCATTAACGAGGGATTAAATAAATAATAGTGAGACCATAAAAGACAAGTACACAGGCATGCACCAGTGTGGTGCACTCAGGGTGGCAGGTACAGGCTGGGGAGGAGAGAAAGTTGGCTGGGGCAGGCAGGGGCCAGACGATGGCTAGCCTTGACTATCAAGCTGTGGCCCTCTCTTGCCTGCAGGATAGCAAATCTTAGTTGGGTTACTTTTGATTGCAAAAACCAGAAACTGACTCTGGCCAACTTCGGCATAATGAAGAAGCTATGAGAAGGGTATGGGTATGCTTCATGAGTCCTTGTGTCCTCATGCCTGGTGCAGATGAGGTCTGTTGGATGCTTAAATGTTAAGCATTTAAGCTTGAAAATGCTTAACAACCAAATCCAGAAACTGGCAGGAGCCAGGGAAATCCCAGAAATCTTGGCAGCAGGAACTCATTACTTGTATTTCTTAAGGATAAATCAGTTGCCACCACTTTTTGTTCTTGATTCCTCTGGTCAAAATGCAGGATCTCAGGAAAGACTATGCGATTGGTCACATGTGAGTCCACGTGCCCAACCCTTGCACTGGGAGTGCAAGGCAGAACCCCTTGTTTGAAATTCTTGCCAGTTGGGTGGTGTCTGTGGCTGCTGCTGGGAAAATGGGGAGTAGAGGCTTGCAGGTAGATCAGCCAGAGTACATGGCACAGGTGACACTGGAATCCCTGACCTGCTAATGAATGAAAACAGGGCCTGATGTCCACTGAGTCGAGCAACTGGGCCTTTGTTACAGCAAGGACATTGTCCCCACCTCTGGCTGTGTTAGGATCACAGAACACCTGTCGCCAGGGAACAGAGTTTTTTCACAGGTCCCTGATGTTTCTAGCTGTGTGACCTTAGTCAACACACTCAGCCTTCTGAAATGCAACATCTGGGGGAAAAATGAAAGAAAAATGAAGCAAGAAGAAGAAGAGGAAGAAGAAGAAGGAGAAGGAGAAGAAGAGGAGGAGGAGGAAGAAGAAGAGGAAGAAGAAGAAGGAGAAGGAGAAGGAGAAGAAGAGGAGGAGGAGGAAGAAGAAGAAGAAGAAGAAGAAGAAGAAGAAGAAGAAGAAGAAGAAGAAGAGGAAGAAGAAGAAGAAGAGGAAGAAGAAGAAGAAGAAGAAGAAGAAGAAGAAGAAGAAGAAGAAGAAGAAGAGGAGGAGGAAGAAGAAGAAGAAGAAATGTAATGTCCTCATCTGCTTGGGGCAGGCCATTTTACCCACCTGGGCTTCTTAGGAGGATAAAATGAGAAAACGCGTGGGGTGACGTCTGGCCCAGGGTCTGACATATTCCAAGTGCTCTGTCCCTCCTTGATGATGCTCTGATGATTCAAATGCTCTGTCCCTCCAGTCTTGATGATGCTGAGTCTAGAGGAAGGTAACAAGCAGCCTTTTCCAGTCTGTTTTCAATTAAATTGAGGCCAGCTGCGGCTGGGGCTGGGGCTGGGGGTCTTTGGGCTGGGCTAGGTTGCTCTTTCCTTGGGCTCCCCATTTTCTCTTCCTCCTTCCCGTGCCAGGCCCAGAGGCAGCCTGGAGGCCTTGGCCTTCCTCTGAGATCATGTCATCAGCAGTCCCTTTCCCTGGCCCCTTTGGGAAGGGAAGTGAAGCTCAACCCTCAGAGGCAGAGGGTGGGCCTGGTGGAGACTCAGAGCTGCCCTAGATCCCTTGAAGATTCCTGGAGGTGCTTCCCAGAATAGGGTTTATGAATCTTCATGATCCTGAAGGTGGGCCTTGTGTCTGTGTGTAAGTCTAGGTGTGCTGTTGACTCACAGGGCTCAGCTCTGGGCCACCAGCCACCCTCCCCATCCACACCCTGGGCCCAGAGCTGGGCTCTGTGGTCTTGAGTTTGGGATATGGAGTGGTATGGTGAAGGAAGGAGCAAAAGTTTTATCCTTAAGAAATCCAGCTGAGGAAGGGAGGATGGGACTCCCTTCCAAGCCCAAGGCCAGAGGTCCAGGCCAGGCCACGGTTGTGTAGGGGCATGAAAGACCTAGCTCTGGCCTTGTGCAGTGGCTCACACCTGTAATCCCAGTACTTTGAGAGACCGAGGCGGGCAGATCATCTGAGGTCGGGAGCTTGAGACTAGCCTAACCAACCTGGAGAAACCCCATCTCTACTAAAAATCCAAAATTAGCCAGGCGTGGTGGTGCATGACTGTAATCCAGCTACTCAGGCAGCTGAGGCAAGAGAATTGCTTGAAACTGGGAGGCAGAGATTGCGGTGAGTGGAGATCACGCAGCACTGCACTCCAGCCTGGGCAACAAGAGCAAAACTCCATAAAAAGAAAGAAAGAGAGAGAGAGAGAGAAAGAGAGAGAGAGAGAGAGAAAGAGAGAAAGAAAGAAAGAAAGAAAGAAAGAAAGAAAGAAAGAAAGGAAGGAAGGAGGGAGGGAGGGAAGAAAGAAAGAAAGAAAGAAAGGAGGGAGGGAGGGAGGAGGGAAAGAAAGAAAGAAAAAAGAAAGAAAGAAAGAAAGAGAGAAAGAAAGAAAGAAAGAAAGGAGAAAGAAAGAAAGAAAGAAAGAAAGAAAGAAAGAAAGAAAGAAAGAAAGAAAGAAACCCAGCTCTGAGCCCACTGGATGTGGGTGCAGAGGAGGAGGGTGGCAAATGGAAGAAGTGGAGAGAGCAGATAAGTGAGCCAGAGACACAGAGGGAAGAAGGGAGATGCAGAACACAGAGAGAGGGTGGAAAGGTGGAGGAGGGTGTGAGAGGCAAAGGGTGAAAAGAAGCCTGGCTAAGAGAGATTTGGGAAAGGAAGAGAGGGAGAGGGAAAGAGGGAGGAGAGAGAGAAGGGAAGGGGGAAACAGGTAGAGAGAAGGACATATTGAGGGAAGACAAGAGAAAGAGAAGAGGAAGAAAAGACAGATGGGTAGACAGAAACGGAACAGAGCGATGGAATGAAAAAAGGAGAGACAAGGTGGGGATCACACAGCCTTGGAGGGAGAAAGGAAGCCAGAGGGAGGCCTGGCGGCCACCAGACTCTTGCCAGCTTCCCCAACGTGCGATGGAGGGCGTGCTGGCTGGGAGTCACCTGCCAGCCTCCTGGAGGGCCCGCACCTGATCAGCTTGTTTTCGCCATCTGAAGCTCTAAATGGTCTATTATCACAGAGAGAGCTCTTCACGTGCTTCCTCCCACCGCCGCCCCCGAGGAACACGTGCTGTATTTGTGAGGTGACTCATCTGGCTGCCACAACCTCTGGGATTCCAGGCAGAATGCATGTTAGGAGTTCACCTTCAATTAGCCACAGGGCAGGGGAGAGGGGGCCTCAATGGGGAGAGGGTGTGGAAGAAGCGACTTGGATGTGCCAGTCTTCTATCCTGTGGGGATTGGGCTGATGCAGATGGCCAGCAGGATGCTCTGTGGGGGGATGGCATGATGTGAGTGCCCCCCACCCTGGTGCCTTTTTTAAGCTCAGTCTCACCGAGGAACCTGACAATAGGAATTGTCTAAGAAATTCCTATTTCTCTTGGCAGCAAAGTGACGAGGTGGAGAATGGACACTCTCCCTTCTGGCCACAACTCAACTCCCCAGGCTGTCTAAGTGCCTCCTACCTCTCCTTTGTCGCATTCATCAGTCATCACATCATACTCGTTGTGAAGTATTCTCATTATCGTTGCGTCTTTCATGCCAGTAGACTGAAAGCTCCCTGACCGCAGAATGAACCAACGAATGAACACATGCACCTATTTGAGAATCTACAGATGCTGCGTTTGTATCCCACCGAGGTATTTTTGACAACCATAAGGAAGGTGAAGTTCAGAGACAGGTAGCCACTCACTTGCAGGATACAGCTATACAGAAGAGTGGGGGATTTACCCAACCCAAATGTGACTGATTGCAGAGTTGTCCCAACCATCTGGGACCCTGTGGCCCCACACAGATCACCATCGACATGCATTACCCAAGTTATGCAGTGATTGGTACTCTCCTCTTGCATGTTAACCCAATACAACCAGCCAGATGTCCTTAAAGAAAAAGAAGCAAGAGCAGCTGTAGCAGACAGGAGATGTGGTCTTAAAATGGAGAGGCCGGCTAGGTCCACTTTAAGGGGATTCAGAAGCTGACTGCAGATCTGTGCAATATCCCAGTGATGGTCACTAGAGAGTGCAGGAGGTTGCATCTCCTCCTGGGGAGGGAATGTTGGCTTTCATCTTTTTAGCCCAAAGGCCCCCAGCCTGGGATCACCCTAGGGTGTTCCCACCACAGCATGGATCCCACTTGCCTCACAGTTACCTATGATTTTCAGACCTGGATGAGAGGCAGGGCAAGTGAGCTCCATAGAAACACCTGTCTCCACAACTTGCAGGTGCACACACGTACTGCCCAAGCTATCTGGCTCTGCAGGTCCAAGACCCACTTTTGACCCCATCTGTCCTTGGAAACAAAAGGGAGGAAAGGCTGTTTCTTCCACCTCATACTTTAATTTAAAAATGTAGGCTTATATTTGCCAGGGACACATGGAATCTAGTCATGACCAATTTGAAATCCTGAAAGACCAGATAAAACCTCTCAGGACAGAAGGGGTGGGATGATAGCAGCAAAGTGCTTCTTCTGATAATTGTCCCAAACTTATACCTCTAAACATCACCAGAGCTGTTTCAGTGGAAGGCAGAATTGGTGGAAGAAGGGTGTGGAAGTTATTATAATTTTGGAGCTAATACAAATCTCTCTCTTGGACAAGCTTGGCCTTGGACATTGCTTGACTCCCACAGCATACCAGATGAAATCTGGTCTCTGGGGACTTTTAAAACATCAATGCCCAAGCCTCAGCAAAGACAAATTACATAGGAATGTCTGGGAGCTATGACTTTTGGGGAGAATGGTTCCTCAAAACACTAACATCCGATATATTTAATTCCGGGCTCTGCCACCGATCATCTGTGAGTCCTAGAGAAACCACTTCAGTTACTTGATCCTTGGTTCCCCCAAAAGCAAAATGGAGCAAATCATGGTGCACATTTCATGGGGCCGTTGTAAGGGTTTTATGATAGTATAGCTGCAAAAAGCCTCGTACTGTGCCTGGCACACATTAGGGATTCAAACATTGGCCGTTGTAATTTTATTGTTATTATTCTGACTGATAAATATTGACTAATCACTGGCTAAAATTCTACCCTTCTTTGAACCCTGGAGAAAGCATATGAACTTGATGGTAGATGGGCACTGTTGGGGGAAGATTAATGGAGGTGTCCTGTGCTGCCTAAACGATAAACCTCTTCTCTAAGTGCAGAAGTGTTTTTTCCTGTTAACAGCCAATTGGAAAATATTAATATCACCCACATTCTCAATTGACCTAAAACACCGCCACTAGAGGAAATGCTAACATGGCTGGCTTGGTTTAAGACATAGATTGCAAAGCATCCCATAACCACAGCCAACATTCTGTTAATCATATCGGAGGCAAGCAGAATGCTTTAGCAGTTGATGGAGGGCAGGGATTTAAAGAATTCACTTTACTACCTACATAAACAAAGAATAAGACTTGGAAACGGGGGCTCAGAAGCAAGAAGGGATAATTTCAGTTCTGACGTGTCCATGCAGACCACTCAGGAAAAAACCCACCATGGATGAGTTCCTTCTTGTCACTATAAAATAAACTCTAAAGAGCTACTTTTATAAAGCATGGGTGGGGTTATTCTCAATATTTCTTTCTGTCAAGGTAATAAATCACAAATTCATAAACTCCTTCAGATAAGGTTAGATGCAGGCCCCTCACTAAGGTGAAACTGACCTCACTTCTACACTCTTCAATTGGGTGACCAAGGATTGATGAGAAATATCAAGTATTTCATAAATATTTATTTTCTAAACATAAAACAATAGGAAAGTGAGGTGTAACACAGAGCTTGGACGAAGGGTTAAAGTGTTAAGTATGCCATTGATAAAATGTGTTTGGCATGTTTACATTAGAACAACATAATGGAACAATGCTAACGTTAAACTGGAAACACTAATGTGAACTCAACTTAAATCTTTTCCCACTTCTGTCACTAACAGTGGAGACAGCAGCAGCAGCAATAGTACTAATGCCCACAATGCTCATGTGCCCCTAAATGCCCAGACTTTGTCTCTGACAGTTTTCTCCACTTAAAGAAACAGGGTCTCTTTGGAAGGGTTGGCATGAGTAGGGTAAAACAAATGGTTTAAGCCTGGAAGTTTCTTTTGTAACCAGAAAGCAAGGATGCTGTCTAGAATATCACAGGGAGGTTCTGGAAGGACTAAGAAGCTAGATTAAAGAGGCTTCCTCTGGTCAGGCTCTGAAATTTTGAATATCAAATAAGATTGATAGCTATAATCAATTAAAACACATGGAGTCTGTGAAGAACCGTAAGTTCCTAATGAAGCTATGGAGAGAAAAGTTGATTTAAATGGCAAATGCGATAGGGTTTTATTTCATATTATTTCTAATGGCAGATTTATATATGGGTGATATTATTTCTTCTATTAAATATATGTTGGGTTATTAAGCATCACTAGGCACTTTTCTTTATCCTTGTAAGAAGGAAAGAGAGAATTTTGAATACATCCAACAGTATTGAAAAAAATAGAAATTAGTAGTCATGCTTGGTAACATGTAAAGAGGGAACTGATAACATGGCAGGATAATTGGCCAAATGTGCTTGTAAGGACAGCAAACTGCAGGGTTTAAATTCCTCGTCTTGGCCAAGTGCAGTGGCTCACACTGTAATCCCAGCACTTTGGGAGGTTGAGGTGGGTGGATCACTTGATCCCAGGAGTTTGAGACCAGCCTGGGAAATATGGAGGGACCTCATCTCAAATACAAAAAATACAAAAAATTAACCAGGCGTGCTGGTCTAATTATCTCTTGAACCTGTGAGCCAGAGGTTGCAGTGAGCTGAGATCACAACACTGCACTCTAGCCTGGGTGACAGAGCGAGACTTTGTCTCAAAAAAAAAGAAACTTCCCTGGAGATGAAGTGCACTTCAGGAAACACTGTTTGTCTTGTCACATGGGTTCCTTAGAAAAGGATACCCATGTGAAGGCATGGGCTTTTACATTCTTAGGCCACATTTAATCTCAAGTACAATCATGTTGGGAGACACTTTTTCAGCTTCAAGTAAGAATCAGTAACCCCAGACCTGCTGGCCTGAGACTATTTTGCTTTTGATTCTGGAAGAAATTTGTATTCTTAGGAGAAACTGTATCACTTCATACTCCAATCCTAGGAAACTATCGCAATGACTCTAAGAAAGTAACGAGAAAATGTAAGAATAAGTATAAAAATGCTTTTTAAAACCAATATATACCCATAATCTTCATACCTTTGTAACCAGTGTAAAGGTAAGTATGAGTATATATTTTTCAATCAGTGTGACGTTTTGTGTGCATTTTTGCTGACTTTTTAGGTGTTTGAAACATTTAAGAGAGTCTGACATATTAAACTTATGGTTTTAATTAAAAGTGTTGGAGAGTGTGGTTAAATAATTTTGCAAACAATGATTTATAAGTTTGGGAATTTTTAATTGTTTCAATTTTTAATAAGTTTTTAATTTATTAATTGTGCAGATAGTGTTCGAATGTCGAGAGGAATATTGTTTAATAGATGTATAAAATTTGGAAGTTAAATGTTAAACAAAGCACAAATATGAATCAGGAACACTAATCAGTGCTTTGTTTCATATTTAACTGATTCCTGAGTCAGTTTTGGTGACAAATATCCTCCCAATGCATCCTAGTCAAAATTCCAGAGCCCCCATGTGAGCAAAACAACTTGGTATTACCCTTATGGAACTGTAGTGAGAAGAGAAGGGACCGATACATTTTTCCTTGGGGTATGTCATGCTGAGCTTGCATTTTATATGGCGATTCTTAGGAAAGGAGAAGTCTTCATGTCTTAAAGGAATTGATCAAATGGAGCTTTTCTTGATCCTTTGCAGAAAGTGAGGGGGATCTTTGGGACAGGAGTCCTAACCTCTCCCCCGGTTATCTCTGGTGCTTTCTGCTAGTGCCTGCTAAGACCTGAAGTTTACTTCTTTTCCCTCAGAACTCTGAGATTCTTATTTTATTAGCCTATATAATCAGGATTTTAGTCTAGGAAAACATAGGCCATTACCTGCTCAGCGCCTCCAGCTGGTGACTTCTTAGAAATACAACAAGCCCCCTAGTTCTCTTAGTAACCAAAGGAGTGGGGTCCTTTCTGAAGGTTTGAATTCTATCTGACACCACATATTTGTGAATTTCTCTGCTTTGATGCCTTCTTGACAGGCAACTTTCAATCCCCCTCTTCAAAGTCTAAAGAAAACAGGATTGAAACATTTGGGAGCAAATGCCCTGCAAATATTGCCAACCTTTTTTTTCCCCCTCCTTTTCATTAACCACATGGAGAGTCATGCATGAAACTTGGATCTATATTGGTGCTTCGTTTATAGGAAGTGTTCGACTGTCTATCGTTTTTATTCACCCTAAGCACCTTGAACATCCTACCGAACTGTAATCTTGAAAGCTAATGCTTCGTGAGAAACCTTTTCTTTTTTCCTTTGGAGCTTACAAGTGTGTCCTATTTAAAAGGAACCCAAGATGCCAAAATTCTCACATAGAAACTTAGACATCTTGGCAATTGTTCTTGCAGTGAAAAACTGGGCTTGGTGGAGAGATGGTTTCCTGGGGAAACAGACCATGGGAAACTGACTTTGGAGTCGCACAGTCTTACAGTAAACCTTCAGACATGGGCTGAGTTCAGAGTCCCTAGGGCCATCTGGAGCTGCCAGCCAGAGAGTAAGACAACTTTGTGAGGGTGGCAGAGAGAGGGTCCCACAACTTGCGGGATCTTCACTCCATCAGGGCTGCCACTAACAGCAGGTGCCCTCATGGGACTGGAAGGCCGGGGAAGCTTGTCCTCCAGCCACGAGTGTTGCAGAGTCTCTTAGACCATTAAAAGAGCCAAATTAAAGGAACGTATAACCTTTTCCTAAGTCTGCGATATCTTTCTAACCATTATGCCCCAAAACTTTATGACAATTATGTGATAACGAAGCAAGGAACTTACAAAAGACATCAAACGAATACAACTACAATAAAGTTCATTTGGATAAAGCCCCAAATCTTTACCTGCCCCCCTGCCCCCACGAGGCCATCTATCATTTGACCACTGTTGCCTCTCTGGCTTCATCTTGGCAGGTCGCCTCATGTGCCCTCTGCACTGAAAGATGGAGGTAGGTGTCTTGGACTCAACCTCCCAGGAGACATGAAGATCTGAGATCCACTTCAATGACCCTTCCGCCATGAACCCTCCCATGACACTTCCCCAGCAACAAGTTGAATTGGTACCATCTTCCCTGGCTGCACCTCTATTGGAGTTTTTGTCATACTCTACTGCAAATGTTAATTTACAGATCTATGAAGATGTGGGCTCTGAGGACAGGGCTGTGTTGGATTCATCATTATCTCTCCAGTGGCCTGTAGGGCACAGCACTCAAAAATGTTTGTTCAAGGAGTGAGCAACAGCCACTAATGACTCCAAACCTGGTTATCAAATAAATAGATTAAGAGCCAACCCGGCCGGGTGCTTTGACTCATGCCTCTAATCCCAGCACTTTGGGA
Source organism: Mandrillus leucophaeus (assembly GCF_000951045.1). Classification (NCBI taxonomy): domain Eukaryota; kingdom Metazoa; phylum Chordata; class Mammalia; order Primates; family Cercopithecidae; genus Mandrillus; species Mandrillus leucophaeus. The sequence goes on from NW_012109308.1 coordinate 445,204, forward strand.
GGCTGAGGTGGGTGGATCACGAGGTTAGGAGTTCAAGACCAGCCTGGCCAACATGGTGAAACCACGTCTCTACTAAAAAATACAAAAATTAGCTGAGCGTGGTGGCATGTGCCTGTAATCCCAGCTACTTGGGAGGCTGAGGCAGGAGAATTGCTTGAACTGGGACCCAGGAAGTGGAGATTGCAGTGAGCCGAGATTGCGCCACTGCACTCCAGCCTGGGCTACAGAGTGAGACTCTGTCTCAAAAAAAAAAAAAAAAAAAAAGAAAAGAAAAAGACAACCCACAAGATAAACACCTTTAGAGGACAGTTATATCTTAGACTTTCAACAATAAATATTTACTTTCCTATATATATATAAAATATATATATATATATCCCCAGAGTGAATTTACATGTCCAAGTAACATATAGGAAATGTCTTCATTTCTCAGCCCAAGAAAAGGCCATTTATTTACTGACTTATTTATTTACTTAATTCTACTTTTTTGAGCAGTGTTAGGTTCACAGTAAAATTGAGCAGGAAGTAAAATTGAGCAGGAAGTACAGAGAATTCCCATAGATCTGTCTCCATACACGTACAACTTCCCTCACTTCAACATTCCACATTAGAGTGGTGCCTTTATTACAATCTGTCAACCGACATTAACACATCATTATCACCCAAATTCTATAGTTTACATTAGGATTCACTCTTAGTCTTGTAGGGGAGGCCATTTATAATAAAATAGTGTACATTCCCAAACTGTTTCTGTGCTTCGTAATTTATGTTGAGCATTACTGTGAGGATGTGATGAGAATATTTTCATTTTTCATGAATAGAAGGATCTTGAGACTCTTTGGTGTATAGTAGGGAATGATGTGTTAGCTGGTGAGATAGCAATGCTTTTGCTTAAGAATGGATCTCTAAAGCAGAAGTCAGCAGAAATAGGCGACTTTCTGTACCAAAATTTGCCTTATGATCAAAATTTCAGGCCAGCAGCCATTTCAGTGAGTCATAGCACTATCCCAAGACCATAACTTTGATACAAGCCACCACCGAAAGGTCAAAATTCAAGACAAATTATCATATGCCTGTTTTTTAAGGCTAAACAAAAAAATTTCTATTCATATTGTGTTTATCAACAGTATGCCTTTAACAAATTAGCCATGAAGAAGGGGGAGAACACCCAGATTGGAACAGAGGAGAAGTTTACCATCTAATGTATGACACCAAGACAGTTAAGTCACAATGTAGAGAAACAGAATCTGTTTGTTCCTGTTGGAATTGAGAGGACAGCTCAACACTTTGATATTTCATCATCTGTTATTGTAATTAGTCAGAGATATGAGCATCTAAAAATTTGGAACTGCAAATTAGAAACAAGTTTAGGCTAGGTACAGTAGCTCATGCCTGTAATCCCAGCACTTTGGGAGGCCAAGGCTGGTGGATTGCTTGAGCTCAGGAGTTACAGACCATCCTGGGCAACATGGCAAAACGCTGTCTCTACGAAAACTACAAAAATTAGCGAGGCATGGTGGCACAGGCCTGTAGTCACAGGTACTCGGGAGGCTGAGGTGGGAGAATCACTTGAGCCTGCAGAGGTTGAGGCTGCAGTGAGCTGAGATTGCACCACCACGTTCCAGCCTGAGTGACACAGTGAGACCCTGTCTCAAAAAAAAAAAAAGTTTAAACCAAAATTCTTCTAATAATCATTTCTTCTCCCTGACCCCAGAAAAAGCATGGGCCACTTGCCACCCCTCAACCTACTTCTGACAAGGGGGGAATTCTGGATGATTCAGGATTTGGCCCTGAGCTGGGAATAGGATCAGTTTCTTCTCGGCAGGGAGTGGATCCCTGAACAAAATTGGGTCTGTTAGTAAGGCAGTGGGGGAAGGGAGGGGAGGACATGGAGGTGGGCTAATCAGTCTGCTTTGGCTTTGAGGGCCTTTGTGGTTCTGCAGATAAGAACCCCCCAAAGAGGCCCTGCTGCAGTTGTGTTTGGAGCAGCCTCCAGAACAGAAAGATATATTGAGACTTCCTGTAACTTTGTGACTTCTCCTTTTGTTTTGTTATTTTTATCTCCTCTATTTCCCGGTCTTACCAGCAGTGAGAGCCCTTAACTTAGAACAATCTAAGAAAAGCTGCTGTCTTGTTCCAGGACAGCCGTGTGGGAGTCACCTCTCGGTGGGTCTGCAGCAGGAGTCAGGGAGGTTCCTCCCAGCACAGCCCTCCTCTTCTGGACAGAAGCGAGTGGACTAGTTTCCAAAGCTGTGTTCGAATTAACACGTGCCAGTGCCTGGCACGCAGGAGGTGGTCAATGTGAGGCTGAAATAAATGTACAGAAATGGATATGGTGGAGAGGGAAGTCGAGCAATGAAATAAAAAGACTTGGAGGTTGGTCACACTGAGAGGTGAAGCCAGCTGGACTCTGGATCCAGTGAGGACGTGAAGAACTTTTCTATCTTACAAGGGGATTGTAAAATATACCAATCAGCACTCTGTAGCCAGCTAGAGGTTTGTAAAATGTACCAATCAGTGCTCTGTAAAAATGCACCAATCAGCGCTCTGTTGCTAGCTAGAGGTTTGTAAAATAGACCAATCAGCACTCTGTAAAGTGGACCAATCAGCACTTTGTAAAATGAACCAATCAACACCTATAAAATGGACCAATCAGCAGGACATGGGCCCAGACAAATAAGGGAATAAAAGCTGGCTACCCCAGCCAGCAGCAGCAACCTACTGGGGTCACCTTCCACACTGTGGATGGTATGTTCTGTCGCTGTTCACAATAAATCTTGCTGCTGCTCAATCTTTGAGTCCTTGCCACCTTTAAGAGCTGTCACACTCACTGTGAAGGTCCCATGGCTTCATTATTGAAGTCAGCGAGACCACAAACCCACAGACACAACACCTGGGTTCCACTCCCAGCATTGCTGTTTCCTGGATGTGTGAGCTTGGACAACTCACTGACCCTCTCTGAACCTCTGTTTTATTCATCAGCAAAATGCAGGTAATACCACTGAAGCTAGAGGAGTCTATGGGAATCAGAAATAACACGTGTATAGCTCATGGGATATGGGGCCTGGTGCTTACTAGGTGCTCAATAAATGGAAGCTGACTTCTGTCCTAGACCAATCCTCTTGTAGGGGAGGGAACAATGGCTAACCTCCACACTTCTAGGTTCTTTGACTGGGCTATAAATTAAATTTATGTAAGACAGATTAGCAGAAGCAAAAACATTTCTAATTTACATAGGCATGGGGAGGGTCCCACAATACATGAGACTCAAAGAAGGGCCAGATGATTGAAGCTAACGTAGCATCCTGAGCTACAGAAAGGAGTAGGGGTGCTTTGGGTTTCTCGGAGGTGGTGGAGTTCTGGGAGGGTGAGGGGAGGAAATGTATGATAAGTAAAGATTGTCTCGTTATAAAGATAAAAAGCCTCTCGGGTAATAAAAGTTGTCTCTGAGCAGCCCTCTTCCTGATGCAGATTGTTTTACTAATGTGGATTTCCTTTATAGATGTAAATTTCTTTTACAAAAGGACAGCTTTTCAGAGCTACTACTGTGTCTGCAGTTTCTCGTAATAACAAGCTTGAAAAATGCCAAAGAAGTAGATTTTGCTGTGGCAGATTCCTGGTCTCCTACAGTCATATTTTGGAGTGGTGTGTCCTGACACCAAACACAGTCTAATTGTTTTCTAAATTCATGTGCCATATCCTAGCCCTGTGTCACCTGCACCAACACTACCCTGTCTTCTTGCTCACGCCACACCCTGGTGTGAGGCTGGGTCAGAGAACTGGCGAAGATGCCGGGACCCTGTTGGCATCATGGGATTAGCAGGTCAACTTCCCTGGGGGTGGATTTCTGAACAAAATTGGGTCTGTTAGCAAGGAAGTGCAGTGGGGGGAAAGGAGGAAATAGGGGTGGGCTTTGTGGATGAAGTGGCAAGAGTTCAGTCTGTCCCCTTGAAAGACCACAGGTATGGCATATCATGAGTGCAGGTGTCACTCCCGGCCCCCACGCCAAGCTGCCAGGGGCCCTGGTGCTCAGCCGAACCTCTGCGTTCCCTTAGACTTCAGTGTGAGGTTGCTTTGATTATTAAAAACTCCTGCCCCCTCCCTGATTTCTCAGGGGTGAGGACTTTATTAGTAAGAAGGGGTGGACTCTGGAGTTGGCCAGAGCTCTAATTCTGGCTCTACCATTGACTGACTTTGTAACTTCGGGCACATTGCTCTTGCCTCCCTGTGCCTCAGTTTTCTCAGCTATAAAATAGGCATAACACTGGTACACATCTTACAATATTAGTAACAAGTACAGCGACTGTGAGATTTAGCTAGCTAGTACATATGACAATATGACATCCTTGGTACAGGGTCTGCAAAGCACTTAATAAATGTCAGTTATAGACAATTCTCAGAAAAAGATATACAAATGGCTAACAAACATATGAAAAAATGCTCAACATCACTAATGATCAGGGAAATGCAAATCAAAACCACAGTGCGATACCATCTCATTCCTGCAAGAATGGCCATAATAAATCAAAAAACAGTCGCTCTGGAAAACAGTGAACAATGTGGAGATTCCTTAGATTACTAAAGTAGAACTGCCATTTGATCCAGCAATTCCACTACTGGGTGTCTACCCAAAGGAAAAGAAGTCATTATATGAAAAAGATACTTGCACACACATGTTTATAGTAGCACAATTCACAATTGCACAATTGTGGAACTGACCCAAATGTCCATCAATCAATGAGCGAATAAAGAAACTGTGGTATATATATACAATGGAATACTAAGCCATAAAAAGGAATGAATTAATAGCGTTTGTAATGACCTAGATGAGATTGGCGACTTATTCTAAGTGAAGTAACTCAGGAATGGAAAACCAAACATCGTATGTTCTCACTGATGTGTGGGAACTAAGCCATGAGGATGCAAAGGCATAAAACTGATACAATAGACTTTGGGAACTTGTGGGGAAGGGTGGGAGGGGGGCGAGGGATAAAAGACTGCAAATAGGGTGCAGTGTATACTGCTCGGGTGATGGGTGCACCAAAATCTCACAAATCACTGAAGAACTTACTCATGTAACCAAACACCACCTGTACACCAATAACTATGGAAAAATAAAAATTTTGTAAAAGTCAGTTATTACTGTGATCATCAGAGACCCCCAATTTCACCCCATCCCTTACCCAGGCAGGCAGATCTACAGGCCTGTGGGGCAGGTACCACCCCAGTGTGAATCCACCCTTGCAGTTTTGCCTCCATCTGCCTGGGGAGGCCTGTCATTGCAAGAGCTTCCTTCTGAATCTCACAGTGGCTGTGTCTGGTTTGGACTGAGACGACTCCCGTCTTGTACATGAGATAGCTGAGGCCCAGAGAGGATGCCTTCCTTCAGCAGGTTCTGAGCACAGTTTGCAGCAGAAGGAGGATTGAGTCCCAGGTCTCCTGACTCCACATTTGGTGCTCTTTCCATCCCACCCTCAGAGGCTGGAGAATAAGGGGGGTGGGCTGGCAGAGGAAGGGTCAGGAACTGCTTCTGCAAACCGTGCTCCTGCGGAGGCCAGAAACGGCTCTGACACTTCCACCCCACAGCCTCCATGACTCCCACGTGGCTGCCAGGAGGCCTCCGATGGAGATGTGAAAAATGAACCAGTAAATGTATCATGACTTGTGAGGCTGTCTTAATAATTAAGTTTTATTAAAATGAACACCAAGAAATTTCCTGACATGGTCTGCCTGGTGGAGCTCATCAAAAGGTGATAAATGAGTGGGTTCTGGGGAAAGAGAATCTAAAGGGGGAAGTAGGGACAGAGAGAGAGGCCCCAGGGTGGAGAAGAGAGGGAGCTGGCAGGGGGAAGCTCAGGAGCCCTGAGCAGCAGTTCAGTTCAGCACCTGGCCCGCTGCTTCCCTGCTTTGCTTGGAATTACTGCTGAGGGCACTCAGGGCCTTGCAGACTGGCATGCTGAGCCAAGCTTCAGTCACGGCAGACTTTAAATCCCAGCTGGGCCACTAGTAACTGTGGCAGCTCTCCTTCCTGGGTCTTCCTCCCTGAGCTGTGAAAAGGAGATGGATCAGAGCAAACTACCCTGGCCCTTGAAGGGAAGTGGGTGGCCATCCATTTATGGGAAACTTGGTCATCCGGTCTGCAGACATCGACTAATATACTCACCAAACAGTGGTTTCTTCTGAACAAGGTACTGGGACTGGGGAGGGTGTTATTTAGAGCAACTCTCTTATTTGAGTTTTCTACAATAAGCATTGATTGCTTTTGTATAGAAAATGAATGAACACTTCCGCCCCATTCAGATTCTAGAGCACCCAACTGATAGTTCAAGATAGGGGGTCAGATGGAGCAGAGACCCCTCTTAGGAGCCTGCCAGGTACTCCTCTCCCCAAGCATGGAAATAAAGGAAAATCTAGAAATTCCAGGCACCTAGCTAGCCTTTAGAAGTAAATGAGCAAGCATGGAAATAAAGGAAAATCCAGAAATTCCAGGCACCTAGCTAGCCTTGAGAAGTAAATGAGCAACCTGACAAGCAAGAAGGTAATAGTAGCTTAAGACAATAGCCAAGGAAATTAGAGTCACAGAATACTTGGTTTCCTGTAGAAACTAAAGATAACATCTCAACCTATGTCCCTGAGTTGTGTTTCGGAAACCCAGACCTCCACCAAATGGAAAGTGCCATCTGCAGGCACAGAGACCTCAGATAAGGGGAAGCTGAGGACCGAACTCGGATTGCCATGCTTCTTCTAAGTTTCTTCCTGAGGGACGTGGAAGAGATCATGTCCATGGGCAAGAGCTAACATTCTTTTCTGCCTACACCAAAATTGTAGACAAACCTTCATCTCCTTAACCCATCACAAACTGGAAAATCTTTGAATCCACCTTTGACTTGCCACACTCCCAAACTTCCGCTTCAAGATGTCTTGCCTTTTTAGGCCAAACCAACGCGTAGTCTCCATGTATTTATGATTTTGCCTGTAACCTCTGCCCCTCTACCTTTAAAAACCCTTACCTGTAAGCCATCAGGGAGTTCTGGTCTTAAGCATGAGCTGCCCAATTCTGCTTGCTTGGTGCCCTGCAATAAATGCCTCACTTTCTCTGGCTGCAATTCCAAAATCAGTGTTTGGCTTCACTGTGCCGGGTGGGCACACCCAAGGTTGGTTCAGTAACAAGAGTACAAGTCTGCTGAGAGACAGGCCCTGTCCTTGGGGAGCTCACGGTGGTCTAGGGGAGAGGGGGCATAGGGCAATTCTCTTACAGGCATGTTGATTCTGTTGTGTTAAGGGCTGGGGCAGAGGTGGCTAATGTGGGGCATAGGGAGGAGCCTCAGGAAAGGTTTCCTGGGCAAGGGGATACCTGAGCTGAGATGTGAAGAAGAGCTCTTTTACTGTTTAGTAGAAGAGAGGAGGAAAGGAGAAAGTGGGGGCCGGATGTGCTCAAGTGAACGTGCAAAGGCCTGAATGAGCGCTGGGAATTCAAAGACTGGCAGCTAGTTCTGTAGGAATGGGGCGACAGCTCAGATTGGCTCTTCCTTTTTCACACAAAGATATCAATTCCACTATCTATCTGGCTGATAACTCTGCCCTCAATCAACAATAGCCCAGAATAATGGCATTCTGGGCCTTGCCAGGAAATACGTGAACCTCTGCTATTCCTATCTCTTATTAAGAAAGAGAGAAAAGCTCTGTTGAAGGAATTGTTATTTATGGAGGATTGAGTGAAGGATGTTCATTCTGCAAGAGTATAGGTTTTATCCTTGAATCAAGTCAGGTCATCAGAAAACCTGTACCCAAGGACAGAGAGATCAATGGAAGAGAATGGAAAGGCCAGAAATAAACCCAGATACAAATGGGAATTCATTGCTAGATAAGAAGTAGCTTTGCAATGCAGCAAGGAAAAGATGGCTCAGCCAGGGGACACTGTCAGGAGAGTTGACCAGCCATTTGGAATAAAACAAAACTGAAGTTTCACACCTCACAACCAACCATGATTGTTCCAACATTGACAGGTAAAAAAAAAATGAGACTACAAAATAGAGGAAGAAAGCATGGATAATGTTTTCATAATATTAGAGTAGGAGGAACTCATTCTAAGAACATCAGTCTCAAAAGCCACAAAAGAAAAGGCTGGAAATTTTGACTACAAGAACATAAAAACTTCTAGATAATGATATGCACAACATCAAAAGGAAAGAGATAGGGGCAGAAGAAGGGAGACTTTCAAAGGGGAACTCCTGAAGAGTTTTAAGTAAGAGATTGTACGGTAGAGGGTGGAGTGGGCGATGAATTGTCAGAGTTTCATATTTTGAAAAAACATCTCTCTGGCTATGCTGGGGATTGTAGAATGAGAGAAGACTGACTGGATGTAGAGAAACGCAGTGTAGGTGAGAATCAGAGAAAAGGCTATTGTGATGGACCAGATAGGAGATGGTGGCCGCTTGGGCTAGGGTGGAGCTGGGCAGCATGCAGTGGGTGGAATGGAAAGACACCTGGAAACAGAAATCCACGTGAGGTTTGGCAGTGCACTGGATAAAGGGCTCATAGGGGAGTGGGTGTCAAGGATTCCCACTTTCCAGGTTCACATAGCCAGATGGTGGTGGTACCATCTGCTGAGACAGGAAAGACAAGAAAGGATGGATTTTGTGGTGAGGGTGGGAGGTGTATGGTTTTTTCAGACTTGCTGAATTGGAGATGCCTTTTTTTTTTTTTTTCCCCCTCTGAGACAGAGTCTTACCCTGTTGCCTAGGCTGGAGTACAGTGGTGTGATCTCGGCTTACTGCAGCCTCGACCTCCCAGGCTCAAGTCATCCTCCTATCTCAGCCTCCCGAGTAGCAGGGACTACAGGTGCAAGCCACTGTGCCCAGCTAGTTCTTTTGTATTTATTCTAGAGACGAAGTTTCTCTATGTTGCCCAGGCTGGTCTAGTGTTCCTTGGCTCAAACAATCCTCACACCTTGGCCTCCCAAAGTGCTCAGATGACGGGCGTGAGCCACTGCGCCAGCCCTTGAGGTGCCTTTGAGCAGAGCCAACCTCATGGGCCAGGGACCTGTCACATAGGGTCACATAGGGTCCCAGATTTGGTTTAATACTCTTTTTGTCACCATCTTGAAATCCTTAATAATTTTTACACAGGGACTTGCATTTTAATTTTGCACCCAGCCTGCTCCTGCCTTTGAGTCACCTAGGAGTCAATGCTGTGAAATATTCAGATGTCTCAGGAGCACGGAGGAAACTTCTGAGCTGCAGAAAACAATGTGTGAGTCATCTCCACTTAAGCAGTGGCTGGAGACCTGGGCGGGTTCTACTCCTTTCAGGAAATGCTTAGGATGACAAGAGGACAACTAGGGCCTGAGTTTTCAGGTACTTGGAGATGTAATGTCTGGGTAGGAGAGGGTATGAAAGTAGAAGGGGATGGAGCAGCAGGAGAATATGGGAAGCCCTCGGGAGGGAGGGTATAGAGAAAGAGCACGTGTCAAAAACCAGAGAGCGAGAGATGTGAGAACTGAGAAGCCTCTAGCGGGTTTGGTAAGGTGGAGGACATTGGTGCCCTCAGAAAGCACAGTCTTCGTACCGTGAGTGGCTGGGGAGACAGGAAGTAGAGACAGTGAGAGGATCCACTCTTGAGATAAGTTTTGGCACCACCTGGAGGGGAGGCATGAAGCCACACCCCAAAGACGATGAGGAAGAAAGAGAGGATGTTCATCTTTATTCTCACGGGAAACATGAACATGTTTTTAAGATAGATTGTTTTTTTGCTTGTTTGTTTGTTTTGAGGCGGGGTCTCCCCCTGTTGCCCAGGCAGGGGTGCAGAGCACGATCATGGTTCACTATAGCCTTGAATTCCTGGGCTCAAGTGATCCTCCTGCTTCACCCTCCTAAATACCTGGGACTGCAGGTGTATGCCACCATGCTCAGCTAATTTTATGTTTTTTTTTTTGTGTGTGTGTGTGTGTGTTTTGTTTTTGTTTTTGTTTGTTTTGTGGATGGGGTCTCACTATGTTGCCCAGACTGATCTTGAACTTCTGGTCTCAAGGAATCCTCTTGTCTTAGCCTCCCAAAGCTTGAGGATTACAGACATGAACCACCACACCCAGCTCAAGTTATATTGTTAAGCACAAAAGCAGTACAGAATATTAGATGCAGAATATACCTCTTTGTTGAAAAATGGGGCTGGGGACAGATTCTATGCGTATACAAGGAACATTTCTGGGCAGAAATACAAGAAACTTGTAATGTTAGCTACCTCTGGGAAATGGTGCAAAGGGCTTCAGCTTTTTCCTTCCATACTGGTTGATTTTTTTTTTTATTATAACCATAAAAAAAATTTTTTTTGAGACAGGATCTCACTGTGTCTCCCAGGCTGGAGTGCAGTGGTGCGATCTCGGCTCGCTGCACCCTCCACCTCCCGGGCTCAGGTGATCCTCCCACCTCAGTCTCCTGAGTTGCGGTGTGCCACCACACCCAGCTAATTTTTGTATTTTTTTAGTAGAGATAAGGTTTCTCCATGTTGCCCAGGCTGGCCTCAAACTCCTGGGCTCAAGCTATCCACCCACCTCAGCCTCCCAAAGTGCTGAGATTACAGGAGTGAGCCACTGCACCTAGCCTAATGGTACTTTTTAAATAATTTTAAAAAACTATTAATTTCATGCCCTCAAGAACAGCTCTCAGGCACCAAAAATATTGATTAAACGTCTCTCTGGTTTTCAAAATTAACTTTCAATTTATTAAAGTAACAAATTCATACGGACCCGAAGTTCCTCCATAAGCTTTGAGATCCAGCTTACAAATCTTATTATTTATTTATAAGTCTAGCAAATTTTAACAATCACTTTTAAGAGTACCTTTGAGAAATGTTTTGTCTCATTTACAAATGTTTTTAATTAAATTGCTCTAAACATTGTAAACTGCATTTATAGGCTTAATATATTTTAATTCTTTTTTAAGTACTTGTCTAACAAACCTTCTCGGATATTTAAGTAATTGTTATAAATCTAATTCATTAAACTTCTAAATATGGCAAGGCTTAAATTCTTTTACAGCTTCCAAATCTTATTTAAATACAGTAAGATTTCAACTTAGAATCTGATGTCAAAGTCAATTGCTCCAGTAAACATTTTGTATTAGAAGGAAAGTTCATGTGTGACTCTGAAAGGCCACAGATTCTTAAACATTACAAGTGTGTAAACATAGGTTATTTCAAAGCACAAATATCTTAACAGAAAGAATATAGTTCTATTCTATGTTTCTATACTTAGTTTTGTTTTGTTTTGTTTTGTTTTGAGATGGAATCTGGCTTTGTTGCCCAGGCTGGAGTGCAATGGCGTGATCTCATCTCACTGCAACCTCCGCCCCCCGGGTTCAAGGGATTCTCCTGCCTTAACCTCCTGAGTAGCTGGGACTACAGACAGGTGCCAACACACCTAGCTAATTTTTGTATTTTTAGTAGAGATGGGTTTTTGCCATGTTGATCGGGCTTGTCTCGAACTCCTGACCTCAGGTGATCCACCTGCCTTGGCCTCTCAAAGCCGTGGGATTACAGGGATGAGCCACCGTGCCTGGACTATACTTAGTTCTAAATCTTCCTTAGGTTAGAAGATGCTCACCTATGATCCTGCCCATGTCATCTTCCTCATTCTAAGAACCTGAGCATGGGTGGGGCCTCCCTCTGCTCCCTGCTACCTCCCTGGCCCTGCACCGGCCTCTCATTCCTTCCCATGGTAGTAAAGAAGCTGTTCCTCCTCCCCAGTCCGGCCAAAATCACCTTTGTTTTGTGAAGATTCTCCAACTTTCTTACTAGGTTAGTGCAAAAGTAATGGCAGTCTTTGCCATACTTGCCTGATA
>NW_012109308.1:457090-495630 GCF_000951045.1 Mandrillus leucophaeus
TTTGAGATGGAATCTGGCTTTGTTGCCCAGGCTGGAGTGCAATGGCGTGATCTCATCTCACTGCAACCTCCGCCCCCCGGGTTCAAGGGATTCTCCTGCCTTAACCTCCTGAGTAGCTGGGACTACAGACAGGTGCCAACACACCTAGCTAATTTTTGTATTTTTAGTAGAGATGGGTTTTTGCCATGTTGATCGGGCTTGTCTCGAACTCCTGACCTCAGGTGATCCACCTGCCTTGGCCTCTCAAAGCCGTGGGATTACAGGGATGAGCCACCGTGCCTGGACTATACTTACTTCTAAATCTTCCTTAGGTTAGAAGATGCTCACCTGTGATCCTGCCCATGTCATCTTCCTCATTCTAAGAACCTGAGCATGGGTGGGGCCTCCCTCTGCTCCCTGCTACCTCCCTGGCCCTGCACCGGCCTCTCATTCCTTCCCATGGTAGTAAAGAAGCTGTTCCTCCTCCCCAGTCCGGCCAAAATCACCTTTGTTTTGTGAAGATTCTCCAACTTTCTTACTAGGTTAGTGCAAAAGTAATGGCAGTCTTTGCCATACTTGCCTGATATTCATCATTCTTTTCTCTCATATAGATCTAATTGTTTCCTCTCAGCTTGGACAGTTTCACATCAGCATTTTAAATATGCTCAGGTCTCTCTCTTAAAAACAATAAAGCTAAAAACGTCGACCCCTGCACCCTATTAGTCACCTTCCTGTCTACCTCTGGCTCACGGCCAGCTGCTTTCAGAAGCTGTCTACACTGGGTATCTTTAGTTCCCCACTTTTGCCATCCACCAGCACATTCCATCTGCCTCTCCTTGTCAACTCCACCAAAACTTCTCTCCCTAAGGTAACCAATGATAATCATGTCATCACATCCAATGGCTACTTTTGAGTCTCGGTTTTATTACACTCAAATTCTCAGTAACATTTGACTCAGGACTTGGTTTATTTGAGACATTGTACTCCCTTGCCTTCCGTGAAATCATCCTTTTTGATTTTCATTCATCCTTCTTGGCTATTCCTACTGCTATAGACTGAATACTTGTGACCCCTAAAGTTCAGATACTGAAATCTTAACCCTCAAGGTGATGGTACTAGGAGGTGGGGACTTTGGGACTAGGTGATTACGTCATGAGCGTGGAGTCTTTGTGAGATGATTAGGTCATGAGGGTGGAGTTTTCATGAATGGGATTAGTGTCCTCATAAATGAAGTCCCAGAGCTTCCTTACATCTCTACCATGTGAGAGAACATAGCCAGAAGGCAGCATCTATGAGCCAGGAGGCAGACTCTCACTTGCACCTTGATCCTAGATTTCCCAGCCTCCAGAACTGTGAGAAATGAATTTCTGCGGTTTGTAAGCCACTCACTCCATGGTACTTTGTTATAGCAGTCTGAATGCACTAAGACACATTTTCTGTTTCTAATAATGGATTTCTTTAAGCCTTGGCCCTGGATCCTTTACTCATTTCACCCTCTGCTTTTTCCCTGGAAATTCCATCCATTTAAAAATTGTATTTATTTTATTACTATCTCTTTACAGATGACTGCTAGGGTTAGATCTTCACCTCAGAGCTTTCTTGTAAGCCCCAAACCTACATATCCACATTCTGACTAAACGTATTAATGTGGATCTACAGATCAGCTTGAACTCATGCTCTCTCCCCTGCCAATCACATCCTCCTCTTGGGTGTCCTTTCTCAGTGAATGACACCACCGTTCATTCTGTTTGCCAGCCAGATTTGGGAGTTACTCTTGACATTGCCTTCTCTCTCTCCACTTCATACATCATCTGTTACCATTCCCTGTACATTTTAATTTTAAAATTCTCTCTTAAACCTCCCCTCTTGTCTTCTTCTCAATTTGAGCCGCCCTAGCCCCAACCACTATTATTTCTTTACTGGAAAAATGCAGTAGTCTCCTCCTTAGTCTCCCACATCTGCCTGTGTTACTCACCCTCTCACTGGTCCTCCAAACCACAGGTCACCATTCCAATTAGTTACAAACATGACCTTTTTGACCCTCCCCCTGTTGGATTCTCCTGCCACCTCCTCATGCTCCATGTGGTTCAGAGACATTGGTCTTCTTTCAGTTGCAGGAATGGAACATCTCCCTCCCTCTTGGGACCTTGCACATGTTCTAGAATATTCTCCTGCGGACCTTCCCCCAACACCTGCTTAACTAGCAAATTTCTTTCTGTTTCTTAGAGATCCTAGTTCGAGAAGCCTCCTCTGCCCTCCGGACCCAGATAAGGTTCAGAGCAGTATCTGAATACACATATTTTTTTCTCTCTCTTTCTCTCTCTCTTTGTATTTGTGTGTGTGTGTGATCAAGGTATGGCTCCATCAGTAGACTGTCCCTTGAGGTTAGGAAGCATCTATTTTTTGTTACTTCAGTGTCGTCAGAACCTAGCACAGTACTTGGTACATAGTAGGTGCTCAATAAATTGTTGACAAATGGCAAATGCTGTGGAGGCCAATGCCCTTCACAGGTTCCTTGGATGAAGACATTTCTTTGAGCAATAACAGCTTGGAAAAGCTCAGTTTTCTCTAAAGGACTAATGTGTGAGAGGGAAGCAGGGGAAGGAGGATGTGAAGAAGAACGGGTGGTTTATAGCCTCCAATAAGGGGCAGGCTGGGTTTTCCCCCTAGGAATTTGCAGAATCATGTTCACATTCTAATGAGAATAATTGATATATTGTAGGATCTATAGCAAAGGTTGGTAGTACTGAAAAATTTTATCATCTGTATGAAATTTTGTGTCTCTTCTCACAAGCTGTAGCATGTTAACTCAGCCAACTCTGGGTGTCTGCATCTCTCTCCAGCGTCCAGCATGTCCCAGCAGTGCTCATGTTCCAGAAGGATCCCTCACGTGGCTTGAAAGTTGAAAGACTGAAAGATCACCGGAATAGGTGGAGCATGTGTACAGAGAGCACTTGTGGCACACAGGTGATGGTGCAAGTGATCATATGGGAGCTCTGGGGCTTGCCTCCTTACCATCTGGGCACCCACCCTCAAGCCAGTAGGGCAGAGACCAGAAAGCAGGCTGTCCACTGAGTGGACACTTTCAGAAATGTGGATGAAGCACAATACACCCTTTCTGGTCGCTGGATGAGGTCTCTACAGTCAGACTTTGGGGGTTTAGAATTCCATGATTCTCGTGCTTCTTGGGCTGTCTGTTCACAGGTCCTTTGTCGGAGAAACTCAAGAGTGTTGTTGGTAGTGGCTGAGAGGATGCAATGTCTTTATACTCAGGGCAGATATGAATGTGCCCCCCCATTTGTGGTTACCCAGCTCTCTGACCTCAAGCAATTCTCCATACTTCTTTGAGCCTTGGCTCTGCATCTGAAATACTAAGATAGTGGTTCCACTTGACTGCATTGTTGTGAGGTTTTCAGATGATAAATATTACCATACTCAGTTCAGTGTTTTCACTGCCATAGCTTTGAAGTAAGATTTGAAATCAAGAAGTGCAAGATGGACTTTGTCCAGCTTTGTTCTTTATCAAGATTGTTTTGGCTATTTGGGGTCACTTGCAATCCATATGAATTTCAGCAATAGCTTTTCCATTTCTGCAAAAATGGCCATGGGATTTTGACAGGGGTTGCATTAAATCTGTAAATAACTTTGCAGTATAAATAACTACAAAAAATGCTATGAAACTTTGATAGAGATTGCATCGAATCACTTCAAACCTATAAATCAATTTGTAAATCACTTTATAATATTGTTAAGTATTGCCATCTTAACAATACAAGTCTTCTGATCATGAACATGGATGTCTTTGCATTTATTTCCATCTTTAATTTCTTTCAATGATATTTTGTCATGTTTTTAGTATAAGTTTTAGACTTCTGTTAAATTTATTCATAAGGATTTTATTTTCTTGATGCTATTGTAAGTGGTATTGTTTTTTGATTTTTATTTTTGGATTATTCATTACTAGTGTGTAGGAATTTTAATTTTATATCCTGTAACCTTGCTGATCTTGTTAATTAGTTCTGATAATTCTAATAATGGATCCTTTAGGATTGTCTCTATATAAGATAGTGTCATCTGGAAATAGTTTTATTTCTTCCTTTCCAATTTGAATTCATTTTATTTCATTTCCTTGCCTAATTGTTCTGGCTAGATCTTCCAGTACAATATTTAATAAAAGTGCTGAAAAAGTGTCTGAAATACAAGACATCCTTGTATTTTTCCTGATCTTAGAGGAAAAACGTTCAGTCTTTTTCCATTATTTATCATATTAGCTGTGGATTTTTGGTAGATGTCCTTTATCAGATTGAGAAAGTTCCACTTATTTCTAGTTTGTTGAGTGTTTTTATCATGAAGGCAGGTTGGATTTTGTTAAATGGTTTTTCTGTGTCTAATAAGATGATCATGTGTTTTTTTCTCTATTCTATTGAATTATGTATTATATTAATTAATTTTCAAATGTTAAGCCAACTTTGCATTCCTTTGATAAATCCTATTTGGTCATGGTGTTAATCTTTTTAACAGACTGCTGGATTCAGTTTACTAGTATTTTGTTGAGGATTTTTATATTTATATTCATAAGCAGTATTGGTCTGTAGTTTTCACTGTAGCGGCTTTGTATGGTTTGGTAATGGGATAATACTGGCCTCATAAAATGAATTGCAAAATGTCCCCTCTTCTTCTATGTTTTAGAAGAGTTTGTGAAGAATTGGCATTAATTCTTTAAATATTCTGTATAATTCACCAGTGAAGCCATCTGGGCTTAAGCTGTTCTTTGTGGGAAGTTTTAAAATGATGAATTCAATCTCATTATTATTATTATTATTTGGTAGTCTTAAAATTTTATTTTTAATTTTTTTATTTTCATAGGTTATTGGGGAACAGGTGGTGTTTTGTTACATGAGTGAGTCCTTTGGTGGTGATTTGTGAGATTTTGGTGCACCCATCACCCAAGCAGTATATGCTGCACCATATTTGTAGTCTTTTATCCCTCACCCACTTCCCATCCTCTCCCCTCTGAGTCCCCAAAGTCCATTCTGTCATTCTTATGCCTTTACATCCTCATAGTTTAGCTCCCACTTATGAATGAGAACATACGATGATCGATTTTCCATTCCTGAGTTACTTCACTTAGAATAATAGTCTCCAATCTCATCCAGGTTGCTGCGAATGCCACTAATTCATTCCTTCTATGGCTGAGTAGTATTCCATCATATATATATATATATCATATATATACACCACAGTTTCTTTTTCCACTTGATTTATGTGCATTTGGGTTGGTTCCATGTTTTTACAATTGTGAATTGTACTGCTATAAATGTGTGTGTGCAAGTATCTTTTTCATATAATGGCTTCTTTTCCTCTGGGTAGATACCCAGTAGTGGGATTGCTGGATCAAACGGTAGTTCTACTTTTAGTACTTTAAGGAATCTCCACACTATTTTCCACGGTGATTGTACTAGTTTACATTTTCACCAGCAGTGTAGAAGTGTTCCCTGTTCACCACATCCATGCCAACATCTATTATTTTTTGATTTTTTTATTATGGCCATTCTTGCAGGAGTGTGGTGGTATCACATTGTGGTTTTGATTTGCATTTCCCTTATCTTTAGTGATGTTGAGCGTTTTTTCATATTTTTGCTGGCCATTTGTGTATCTTCTTTTGAGAATTGTCTATTCATGTCCTTAGCCCAATTTTTAATGAGATTTTTTGGGTTTTTTTTTTTTTTTTTTTTTTTTTTTGCTAATTTGTTTGAGTTTGTTGTAGATTCTGGATATTAGTCCTTTGTCAGATATATAGATTGTGAAGATTTTTTCCCACTCTCTGGGTTGTCTGTTTACTCTGCTGACTGTTCTTTTTGCTGTGCAAAAGCTCTTTAGTTTAATTAAGTCCCAGCTATTTATCTTTGTTTTTATTGCATTTGTTTTTGGTTCTTGGTTATGAAATCCTTGCCTAAGCCGATGTCTATAAGGGGTTTTCCAATGTTATCTTTTAGAATTTTTATAGTTTCAGGTCTTAGATTGAAGCCTTTGATTCATCTTGAGTTGATTTTTGTATAAGGTGAGAGATGAGGATCCAGTTTCATTCTCCTACATGTGGCTTGCCAATTATCCCAGCACCATTTCTTGAATGAGGTGTCCTTTCACCACTATATGTTTTTGTTTGCTTTGTCAAAGATCAGTTTGCTGTAAGTGTTTGGGTTTATTTCTGGGTTCTCTATTCTGTTCCATTGGTCTATGTGCCTTTTTGTTTGTTTGTTTGTTTTGTTTTTTTAGATGGAGTCTCGCTCTGTCGCCCAGGCTGGAGTACAGTGGCTCAATCTTGGCTCACTGAAAGCTCCGCCTCCCAGGTTCACACCATTCTCCTGCCTCACCCTCCTGAGTAGCTGGGACTACAGGTGTCCACCACCATGCCCGGCTAAATTTTTGTATTTTCAGTAGAGACAAGGTTTCACCATGTTAGCCAGGATGGTCTCGATCTCCTGACCTCGTGATTCGCCCGCCTTGGCCTCCCAAAGTGCTGGGATTACAGGCGTAAGCCACCGTGCCCAGCCCTATGTGACTGTTTTATACCAGTACCATGCTGTTTGGGTGACTATGGCCTTATAGTATAGTTTGAAATCAGGTAATGTGATGCCTCCAGATTTGTTCTTTTTGCTTAGTCTTACTCTGACTATGTGGGCTCTTTTTTGGTTCCATATGAATTTTAAGACTGTTTTTTTCTCATTCTGTGAAGAATGATGGTAGTATTTTGTGGGAATTGCATTGAATTTGTAGATTGCTTTTGGTAGTATTGTCATTTTCACAATATTGCATGTACCCATCCATGAGCATTGGATGTGTTTCCATTTGTTTGTGTCATCTATGATTTCTTTCAGCAGTGTTTTGTAGTTTTCCTTGTAGAAGTCTTTCATCTCCTTGGTTAGGTATATTCTTAAGTATTGTATTGTATTGTATTGTATTGTATTGTATTGTATTGTATTGTATTGTATTGTATTGTATTGTATTTGCAGCTGTTGTAAAAGGGGTTGAGTTCTTGATTTGATTCTCGGCTTGGTCACTGTTGGTGGATAGAAGAGCTACTGATTTGTGTACATTAATTTTGTATTCAAAACTTTACTGAATTCTTTGATCAGTTCTAGGAGCTGATCAAATGTCTCCATTCACTTCTCATATCATTTTTTTTGTTTCCTTAAGTTGTACTTTGCCTTTCACTGGTGCCTTCCTGATTAGCTTAATAACTAACTTTCTGAATTCTTTTTCAGGTAATACAGGGATTTCTTCTTGGTTTGGATCCATTGCTGGTGACCTAGTGTGATTTTTGGGGGGTGTCAAAGAACCTTGTTTTGTCATGTTACTAGAGTTGGTTTTCTGGTTCCTCCTCATTTGTGTAGTCTCTGTCAGATGGAAAGCCTAGGGCTCAAGGCTGTTGTTCAGATTCTTTTGTCCCATGGGGTGTTCCCTTGATGTATTACTCTCCCCCTTTTTTCTAGGGATGTGGCTTCCTGAGAGCCGAGCTGTGGTGATTGTTATCTCTCTTCTGGATCTAGCCCCCCAGGATGTCTACCAGGCTCCAAGCTGATACTGAGGGTTGTCTGCTCAGAGTCCTGTGATGTAAACCATCTGTGGGTCTCTCAGCCACAGATACCAGCACAGTATTTGGGGTGTCTCCCAGGTCCTGCAGGAGCAATCCTCTTCCTTCAGAGGGTCTGTGGGTTCTCTCAGCTCTCCTAATTTATTCCTGCAGTCGTTCTGCCCCTCCAGGGCCTCTCCGTACTCTCCCTGACATGTGGTGGTGGTGGCGGTGGCCCTGCAGTTTTGCTGCCCTGTCTTCAGCTCTCAGCTTCAGTGTCTTTTTAAAATACCTATTTAGATTTTTTTATTTCTACTTGAGTCAGTTTTTGTAGTTTGTGTCTTTCTAAGAATTTTTCCGTTTCATTTGTAATTTAATTTGTTAGCATATCATTGGCTCCTTGTATTCCCCTATACTTTTTATGTCTATGAGGTTGGTAGTAATGTTCTCTCATTCTTTCCTGATTACGGTAATTCAAGTATTCTTTTTTTTTTTTTTTTTTTTTTGGTCAGTTTAGCTAAAAGCTTGTCACTTTTGCTCATCTTTTGAAAGAACCAGCTGGGTGTGGTGGCTCAGCATTTTGGGAGGCTGAGGCAGGAGGATCGCTTGAGCCCAGGAATTTGAGACCAGCCTGGGCAACATAGGGAAAGCTCATCTCTACAAAAATTAAAAACATTAGCTGTACATGATGGTGCACTCCTGTGGTTCCAGTTACTCGAGAGTCTGAGGTAGGAGGATCACTTAAGTCCAGGAGATCAAGGCTGCAGTGAGCTGTGATTGCACCACTGCACTCCAGCCTGAGTGACAGAGCTAGACCTTTTGAAAGAAAGAAAGAAAGAAAGAAAGAAAGAAAGAAAGAAAGAAAGAAAGAAAGAAAGAAAGAAAGAAAGAAAGAAAGAAAGAAAGAGAAAGAAAGAAAGAACCATTTTTTGGTTTCAGTGATATTCTCTATTGTTTTTCTGTCCTCAATTTCATTAATTTCCACTTTTATTATTGTCTTCCTTCTGCTCGCTTTAGGATTAGTTTGCTCCTTTTCCCCTAGTGTCTTAAGATAGAAGTCTAGGTTATTGATATGAGATGTTTTTTCTTTTATTAAAAAAATTTTACTTTAAGTTTGGGGATACATGTGCAGAATGTGCAAGTTTGTTACATAGGTATATATGTGCCATGGTGGTTTGCTGCATCTATCAACCTGTCATCTAGGTTTTAAGCCCCGTATGCATTAGGTATTTGTCCTAATGCTCTCCCTCCACTTGCCCCCCACCCTTCGACAGGCCCTGGTGTGTGGTGTTCCCCTCCCTGTGTCCCTGTGTTCTCATTGTTCAACTCCCACTTATGAGTGAGAACGTGCGGTGTTTGGTTTTCTGTTCCTGTGTTAGTTTGCTGAGAAAGATAGCTTCCAGCTTCATCCATGTCCCTGCAAAGGACATAAACTCATTCTCTTTTATGGCTGCATAGTATTCCACGGTGTATATGTGCCACATTTTCTTTGTCCAGTCTATCATTGATGGGCATTTGGGTTGGTTCTAAGTCTTTGCTATTGTAAATAGTGCTGCAATAAATATACATGTGCATGTGTCTTTATAGTAGAATGATTTGTAATCCTTTGGGTGTATACCCAGTAATGGCATTGCTGGGTCAAATAGTATTTCTGGTTTTAGATCCTTGAGGAATCGCCATACTGTCTTCCACAATGGTTGGACTAATTTACACCCCCACCAACAGTGTAATGTTTTCCATTTTTAATGTAGGTACTTGGAGTTATAAATTTCCCTCTAAGCATTGCTTTAGCTATATTGCATACATTTTTATATGTTGTGTCTTAATTTTCATTCATCTCAAAGTATTTTCTCATTTGTTTTGTGATTTCTTCTTTGACCAATTGGTTACTTATGGGTATGTTAATTTCCATATACTTGTGAGTTTCCAAAAGTTCTTTCTCATTTTATTCTTTGTGGCCAGAGAACAGATTGTATATAATTTCAGTCCTTTTAAATTATTGAAGCTTGTTTTGTGGCCTAGCATATGGTCTATTCTACAGAATGTTTGATGTGTGCTTAAGAAGAATATGTGGGCCAGGCATGTGGCTTGTGCCTATAATTCCAGCACTTTGGGAAGCTGAGGCCCATGGATCACCTGAGCCTGGGAGGATGAGGCTGCAGTGAGCCATGATCACACCACAGAACTCCAGTCTGGGCAACAGAGTAAGATCCTGTCTCAGAAAAAAGAAGAAGGAGGAGAAGGAGAAGGAGAAGGAGAAGAATATATATGCTTCTGTTGTTGGATATCTATATTCTATAGATATCCATTAGGCCTAGTTGGTGTATTCCTCTGTTAAAATATTCCATTTTCTTGTTGATCTTATGTCTAGTTGTTCTAACCATTATTGAAAGTGAGGTATTGAAGTTTCTAAATATTGCTGAGCTGCCTATTTATTTATCACTTCGACTTCATCAGTTTTTGTTTTATGTATTTTGAGATTCTATCGTTAGGAGCATATTTGTTTATAATTGTGGTATCTTCCTGATATTTTGACACTTTTATTATTATAAAATGTCCATTTTTTATCTGTATTAACATTTTTGTTTTAAAATCCATTTTGCCTAATATTGGAGTAGCTACTCCAGGTTTATCTCTTCTTTTTTTAAGAACAGTATTTTTTTAACCTTCATTGAACTTTGTAGTGAGGGTAAAAATAATAGAAACATCAAATGAATACAGACTAGATAATCTATAAAAAGAACTAGTTATTTATGTTTACACAGAAGTCTGTCACACAGATTTCAGAATTATATAGCTTAAAGAATTCTAATTACATAAAAACATTCTTAATTCTGAAACATTTCCAACTTCCTACTCATTAATATTTCATAGTTTTACCAGGTAAAGTTTAATATCTTTTCATATGCTCATCAGGAAGTTTTGTAAACTTCTAACCTACATTCTTAATTCTTAGTCTATGTAAGACAGAGTACAAAAAGCAGTTCTCCTGGGCATCAGGTATCTCCTGACTTATAAGTAAGGGTCTCTGGCAGGATGCAAACATTTTAGGTGAAGGTCACTTCTTGGAACTCGCTTCAGATTTAGGTACACTCCTCCAGTCCTGTATTACATTTAATGCCAATCTCCTTGTTTCACCTTGCTCTTTATAACGTGGAAGAAGCTCCCTGTATGCATACCAAAATTTAATTTGTCCCTTCCTCCCACCTTTTCTGAGTTAATTATACTCACTTTCTCGAGTCAACCATGAAAACAAACGCACTTCTTGCAGAATTTTAAAATTTTGTGTGTGGTGAGAAAGAAATTACCTTCTAAAACGGCAGGACGTTTCCCTGTTTTTGCAAAGCATGAATTTTTCTTCTAGGAATAAAGCTTGCTTTCCTGTGAATGGATTGAAATCTGGAGCGAGCCAACCTTCCTGAGCAGCTGTAGTAGTTTTCTAAGCTGTGTAACAACTAACATACCTTTATTATGTGACGGTTTCTGTGGATCAGAAGAATGGGCACGGTTCAGCTGTGTCCTTTTCCCCAGGTCTCACAAGACTGCAATAAAGGTGTTAGCTGGTCTATATTTTATTTTTCAGGCTCAACTTGGGGAGAATCTAGTTCCAGGCTTACTCAGGATGTTGGCAGAATTCATTTCCTGGGTCTGTAGAACCAAGGACGTCTGTTTCTTGCTGGCTGTTTGTTGGATGCCAATCTCAGCACCTGGGCTTCCCACAGCTCCTTGCCATGTGGAAGTCTTCATCATGGCTACATACTTTGTCAAGTCAGCAAGGAGAATCTGTAGCATGAATCTTCCAGCATAAAGGATCCACATGATGCACTGTAATCACAGGAGTAACGTCCACCACCTCTGCCATATTCCGCTGGTTAGAAGCAAGTCACAGATCTCATCTACCTTCAAGTAGAGGTTATTACATAAAGGTGTAAATACCAGAAGGCAGGGCTTATTGGCAATTAATTTAGGATCTGTCCCCTACTCGTGTTGGAGTACTCCTCAAAAGATATGTCCCAAAGTTACTTTCGGATTTTCTAAAAAGGAAACTGGGACCAGGAATGTGGTACCCCTGCTAAATGACGCCTGGAAGTGCACCTGTTTTCTTTGGTGGGATGGTAGCTGCAGTATGTGAAAACTGCCTTTCCCCATCCTTCAGCACTAAACCAGCACATTGGAAGATGTGACAAAGACCATTACATTGAAATATAGGCCACTTCCCTAATAAGGCAACTTTCCTTTAAAGTTAAATTGAGAAACTAAGTGACTGGATGATATCCTTTTAATGGCTGCTGAGCGTAAATGCTTTTTGAGAGCAAATGCTCCTTCAGGAAAGATCATTTCTAATGTTCTTTCAAATCGTCAATTTGGAGGGTGAAGAGGAATGTGATTAGAAGACCAAACTAAGAATTTTGAGACCAGCAAAAATGTTGACTTCACGGACGTATAATTTAAACTGCCAAAGTGCTAGCACATTTTTGATGCAAAATATACTTAATCAGTAATAATCCTGTTCCTCAAGAAGGCTTCTAATTTGTTTTATTGCCTTTTTAGATGTGTCCCCTTTCATTTTCTAAAATATAATCATAGTTCAGCGACTCCATCTGTGAACGATCCGGCGATGAATTCTGGGTGGTAATGATGTACAACGAGTGAATAACAATTCCTTAATCACGCGGTTTCCTCTGTTGTCGCCTCATTTGAATTCCTGGTTTTCAGAAAATTCAATTATATTTGCAATTTCATCAAGAAATTACTCAGATAAATAACTGACAGAGTAACAGTTCACTTCTTCGTCAGGGTAAAGGCAGAGGGAGCGGGGTGGGGAGAGAAGAGGCGAAAGACAGATTTGATTAAAAGTGTCGTAAAGAAGTTTTGCTGTCCTGAGAGGCAAAGGAGAAGGGTGACAATTTTACAGCCACGGATGTCAGCTCAGCCTGAAGATGGGAAGTGACAGGGCCCCTAAATGAAACTTCCTCATCCATCAGGGCTGGCCTAACATCCCTCTCTGGAGCTATCACCAGCTTGTGTTGACATTTATGAGGCCCCAGCCCGCATTCCAGGCAGAAATTTATGATGGGCGGTCAGAGGTGCCCATGGCTACCTTCATCATCTGAGTTTCATATTGGATTCTGCAGCCACGCACACTAGGCGCTTTCTGGTTGCTAAAGAGAGGCCTTATCTTGACTTCAATCTTGCCAATAAACATTCTCTGAATTTTCGAAGAAGGAGATTAATCATCTTCCTCAACTAACATCTGTTGGCATTCTGTCTCCATTGGGTGATCCAGCCCATTACCCAACCACTGTCAGAGCTGATGCAAGCATCACACAGTGCGTCTCTAATCCACACTGAAAGCCTGAATTTGTTCTGTTCTCAGTACCCAGTGCCACCAACCACGTTTCCCTCTGCGTCTTTCCATGGGAAGCAGGCCTGAGGAATGGAGATGGAGTCACAGGGGTGTCCATGGATTGGAGTGATATCGGCAGGACTTTTGAGGATGGCCTTGCAGACAGTTACCACTCCATGACAATAGCCACCAGCCCAGGCCTGGGCAGGGCAGCTCCTGGGATAGAGAGGGTCTGCTGCATGCTCCATGCTCTTACCTCTGGAAGCAGATGTAATCATCCAATTATAACATTCTTTTTTCCAATGAATATTAGCTGATGTCCTTCCAGATGAGGCATGCCCAGGCACGGACACCCAGGACAGCAAAGCTTGCATCCTCCCCCTGCAAAAACACACACACATACACACACACTCACACACACACACAATGACAATGCAGGGGAAGCTGAAGCAACTGTCTGGAAGGCATATAGTATGTACAAGGTTGTCTACTCCAGCTGATGCTCCCTATCAGAAATACATTTCTCACTACCAATTAGTTTGCAGAAACTATTTAATTAGGTATTTTTTTTTAAGTTCAGGTTTCTGGGAAATGAGTGGTGTCAATGCCCTTTAGCCAAACACCAGGAACACACCTGCAGGTGAACAGAACTGAGTTAATTGGCTCATTGCAGCAAGGAGACTGTGCACTGTGGGGAACAGTGAGGGATTTTTGTGACAGGGTGTTAGGAAGAACTTACAAAAGGATGGGGGCTTGTGTTAGGTGACTTGGGAGGGTTAAATTGGATGCCATCAGGCAGTAGTACTCATTCTATAATTGGGTACCTGTAATCTTATCTATAAACTAGAAGGACTAGTGCAGGGCCAAAATTGTAAACATTGGTAAACAGTTACTCCCATTAGCCAAAAAAGCGGGTGTCTGGTCGTTTTTGTGGTTTAGACAATGTTCTTGTTTTGTCTGCGTTTAGACATGACTATGAAGTGCTCTCGATTTTGTCTTGCTCCAACACAGTCAGAATAGCCTTTTCTGATGTCAATGTTCTGTGAAATTGTTCAACAGGAGACTAGCTGTGAGGACCAGGCCAGCTCCCATCAGTTGGGGTTGCTTGCCCCTTTCTCAGTGACAAACTTTTTCAAGGTCATGATCCCCTTCTTCATGTTCATGCTCTCGGTAATCGCACACACTCTTCTAAATATTAAGCACCTCCTCTGTGGCAAGTGTCAGGTGATGGGACTGGAGCGCTGAACGTGTCAGCCACAGTCCCACCCTCTCGAAGCCCCTGGCCTTGCAAGGGACATCATCACAGTGGGGTGTGGTGAGCGCTCAGCTTGCGATCCGCAGGATGTTATCAGCCTCAAAACGGAAGGGATCCTGCGTGGCCAGGGGAGACATCCTGCAAAAGCCGAGCCTTCAAGGAGATTTAAAAACAGATAGAAGTTGGCCAAAGAAAGACAAGGGGGAGACTGTTTCTGGGGATCGGGGCGGAGGTGGTCAGAGCAACTGGGTCAGATCTTTAATTCTTGAGATCTGAGAGCTACAGGGGGTTTACAGGGGCAGGAGTGAGGGATGAGGATGGACAGCAGGCAGGAGCTAGAACACAGGAGGCTTTGCAAGCCCTTCAGAGGAGTCTGGGTGGAATTTAGCCTATGGTGAGTAATAGGGAGCCACGGAAGGGTTTTCAGCTAGGGAATGCTGTGGTCTGATTTACGTTTTATACAAGATAAACCTACAGAGTGACTGTGAGAAAGGAAGACAGACAGGGGTGGGTGGCTGAACTGAATATCTTGATTTGTGAGTAGATGCTGGGTCCAACCCGCAGACCCTGGCTGAGTGACGGATGAAAACATGTACACAGACACAGGTTTTTTGCCTGGCTGCACAGCTAGGGGATCCGGCCGCTCACAGGCACCGAGGAGGGTGCTGTCAAGAGTCAGCAGCTGGAGCCTGGACAAGCTGGTGCTGTGGGCATGTATTCAGTACAGATTTAATGACAAAGACTTTGAGTCAACACACTTGTGGGTAATTAACATGGTGGCGGGCGTGGGGGTGGGGGTGGGGGGGCCCGGCGAGGGGACCTTTCCCCTAAGAAAGCAGTCCTGCTCTCTGGGACAACTAAAGGCCAGGTTTCAAGGCCTAAGTAAACTAAACTAACTTATCTAGATCAATTTCCTCACACTTCCTTGTTATCTACTCTGAGAAAATTCAGCTGCCTTCAGCCAAATCCTTTCCCAAAACTTTTGCAGAACCTCCTGGCCTTCCACGAAGGTTTGAGTCTTTCTATAATTTTTATAATTTTTCCCACCACCCTGACTGAACTCCTACAAGTAGAGAACCCAGACCCTATACAGCTGCTTCTAGTTATCAAAGCAGGAGAAGGAACTGCAAAGCAGGATAGGGCCTTAGGGTAGAGAGGAAAGAGCTGACCCGTTGCTCAGGAGCACCTGGCAATGCCACTGCTTATAATCCCAGCTGATGTGCACTGGGCATTTAACATACACCGCCAGCACGGTTCTAAATTCCTTATGTGGATTATTGTATTGTATCATGATAATAGCCCTATGGAGTGGGTACTTCTTTTTTTTTAGCCCTAAGTTTTAGGTGAGGAAACAAGCACAGAGAGGCTGAGCAATTGGCTCACCATCCAGCTACTAAGTGGGGCAGGAGTTCACCCCAGAGCAGGCTGATTCAGGACCTGCCCGATTTTCCTCTGGGCTCCTTGGAGCCCTGGAAGTGCCAGGCTCTGCCCTGCACGTTGTGCTCATCTGGGCCCCACAAAACTGTGTTTTCAAGGGTGTGTGGTCGGGGTGGCAATGTCAGTGCCCGAAGCACAGTTTGGAAGTGGAGGGCTGCTTTTCAGGAGTTGGGACGAAGAGCTAGAAACTCAGCAACTATGGGGAAGCTCCTCTAACTTAGCAAGTGTGCTATCTTTGAGTCCAAAGTGTCCAGTATGGGGCTTGCTGGTTTTGCCCTTGAAGTTTGAGTTTAATAAATGTGTATGAATGAACAAATGGAGAATGAATGAATGAACCAACTCACTACCTCTCTTCTAAATAGATGGCAATAGGATATTGTGCAGATGAGACAGGAGTGGGCTAGTATCTCATTTCCAGGGACACTTTCTCATGGAGGCACTGGAATTGCCACTGTGATGATGTTACAAGGAGAATTTGCTTCCTTGCATTAAGCATGAAGCAAAGTGCTGCATGTGCTTCCCAGCTGCGTAGCCCTAGATGAGTCCCTTACACTCCCTGAACCTCAGTGTTCTCATCTGTAGTATGGGAACAATTACCTTGTAGGATTGTTTTCATAATTATAGAGTGTATTTGAAGTGTCTGTTAAGGCATGTGGTACATAATGGTTGCTGGGTAGAAGAAAGAAGGTATGGAAACGAGTCATTTTTCAACAGTTATAAATCACTGAAAAGTATGGCTTTATTCACTACAACCAGAGGGAAAGGGAGAGGGGTGGGAAACAGGCCTTGGGTTGGGTCCAGACCAGCTCATACCCTATTATTTGTTTGCAATGCCTTTTCACTTGTGGCTTTTTAGCTTGCCCATTCTTGAAAATTGCTAAAGAAATGGCCCTTCTCTGGTAATTGTTCCTTTTGGTGGTCAGTATTCCTCAGGCAGCTCTCTCCATTAGCATCACCATGGCAACCTGCCCACTCAAGGGGCTTGCAGCCCAGCTTCCCCCAGGGAGCAAGCAGCCGCTCCTCCAAGCCCCCAGGGCCTCCGTGGCTGGGCAGAGAAAAGGGAGCACAGCAATGTGAGCGCTTCTACCTGCAGTATCTGGGATGTGGGCGTAAGAGGACACGGGGCCTGTCATACAGCAGATGTACAAACCATGCTGGTAGAAGTGAAATGAGGCAACTCTATTTTGGGGTTTTCTAGAACACAGCAATTGTCCTGAGTCCAAAAACTGAAGCTGCCCCATGCTGCCAGGCAGTGAGAGTGGGGGATCACTCTGGCCTAAGATAGTTCAATCCATCCATCCATTCATTCAACAATATCAATGGGCTGTGCAACTATACCAACTACTACTAACAATGATGAAATAGATGCACTTCTGTCCTCATGTAGCTCACAGAATAGTGAGGAAACACAGAAATATACAGTAAAATCTGGGGTCAGGGTGCTACTAAGAGGAACATGCAGGGTGGTGTGGGAGCCTAGATTTGGGGTGATCTGGGAGGGCTTCTCAGGGGAAGAGTCTTCAAGCCTGACTCTTGGATGAATAGGTAGGAGCCATCCAGTAACAAAAGGAGGGTGAATGCCTGCTCCAGGTGGGAGAAATGACATGTACAAAGGCCTCAAGGTGAAAGGATGACT
Source organism: Mandrillus leucophaeus (assembly GCF_000951045.1). NCBI lineage: Eukaryota > Metazoa > Chordata > Mammalia > Primates > Cercopithecidae > Mandrillus > Mandrillus leucophaeus. Next base: position 474,318 of record NW_012109308.1, read on the forward strand.
TCGACTGGAAACTCAAGACAACTTGTCTCAGTCAAAGTCTCATTTGTAAGCAACGAAAACTGAGTCTGGCTCATCCAAGCAGAAGAGGGATTGATTAAGTGACATTAGTTGGCCCACTGAAATCTCTGAGAAACTAAAATAAACTGGGAGGTTATGGGCCAGGAGCAACCCGTGAAATAACATGACGGAACTGGCCCTGTGAAGACACCCCCGTCTTGGCTGCTGGCACTAATTTGGTGGCTTGCATGGCCAACATCCCTGAGGCTGAATTCTGGATGCTGCCCCTGGGAGCTAGATGCCATGCACCTTGTGCCACCCCCTTCACAAACAGGGTCCTGTGTGGTTCCTAATTCTTCAGGTCAGAACTTCCCATTCAAACTCTAGGGCAGAAGGGTTTGATTGACTGAGTCTAGCTCATTTTGCCTCACCAGAGCTGCCAGAGAGGCTGGGACGGAGGGAATGTGGCATTTCCAGTTTTACGATGAGAGGTAGGGTCTGCTTCAAAAAGAAAACAGGAAGATTCCTGAATGTAACTTGAACATGTGAGTGTCCGTGGTCCTGTTATTTGACCCAAATTGAGTCATTTGGATCAATAAATGACCCCTCCCAGTTCTTCCCCTTAGTCCCCTTTGTGGTGTGCGTCTCTCTTGCAGTAGGAGCTTTCCCAGCTGGCGTACAGCAGATGCACAAGACTTGCAGTAGGAGCTTTCCCAGCTCCTACTGGGACGTTTTTGAATTCCTACTCTGTGAGCAAGGCATGATGCCATGAGGAATATTCATATGTATTAGAAGATGGAGATTCACCCGGGCTTCAAGGGGGTGAAACATCAAATGGGAGAGATAGCTGAAGAATGAAAATAAACCTAAATTAAGCCATTGCTTAAGGCAGGAACACTTATTACTCTTTGGGCATGTAGAGAGAGGATATTTGGTTCAGTCAGGACCTGGAGCAGGTTCTCAAGTCTTTTCACAGGATCCCCAGGGAGAGATGTGAGGGCCCAGTTAAGCCTAGAGTGCTGGGGACAAATGGAGATTTGGACATGTGGCAGGTCCTGCCTCACCTAGAACTGGGGAGAAGATAGAAGTGGGAGAAGTTGAGGCTGGGTGCAGTGCCTCATGCCTGCAATCCCAGCGCTTTGGGAGGCCAAGGCAGGAGGATGGCTTGAGCCCAGGAGTTCCAGATCAGGCTGGACAGCAAAATAAATAAATAAAAATAGCTGGGCATAGTAGTACGGGCCTGTAGTCCCACCTACTGGTGAGGCTGAGGCGGGAGGATTGCTTGAGGCAGGAGTTCAAGGTTGCAGTGAGCTTTGATTGTACCAATGTACTTCAGCCTGGGCAACAGAGCAAGACCCTGTATCTAAAAAAGAAGTAGGGGAGGTGGAGTGTCAGGAGCTGTACCCAGCACTGTGATTTTTTTTTTTCAGCAATGTCAAAGTTTAGTACACAAATAACTCAAAGCAAGACCTGAGCTCAGACTTCTCAAAGAGAAGATGCAATTTGCCCATGTCCACATAGCCTATGTAAGAGTCCACTACCTTCATACCCTGTCTTACTGCACTACTCAACAGCAGCAGCCTTCAGAAATGGATTTTTCTATGCGTAGAATTTTCCAAGTCTCACCACACACCAAAAAAGGGAAGAACATTCCCCGTTCTCTGTCCCCATGGTGCCAGTGAAGCTAATGACTGATGGCCGAGCTGCAGGGAGACTTCCTGGGCGACTCTATCGGCTGGCTACTGTATCAGCTGGCTACTGCTTAGAGCGTGCTAGAGGGTAGTAAACAGAGGGGCAGGAGCTGCTTCATGCATTTTACACTGTCAGTTTCTCCAGGTCAGGCTGCATGCTTATGAAGGACTGAATGAAACAGACAGTGGTGTGGCAATTTCCCTCATCTTAGCACAAACTTCCGGGATGCTGGGCAAATCAAACTTTCTTCACCCGGGGAAGGGAGCAGAGAGTGCAGTGACGAATTAGGATTAAAGAGTTAGGATTAAAGGAACAATGTTGCCCAATGCAGCCCTTTCACCTTCTTTAACCTTGTTAGTATGGCCTGGCGTTAGGCCCTGATAATTTAGACCCAAGGAGATCTCTGCAGATGGAAAGGGAGTGGGGGATAGTGGGAAGAGACAGGTTAATCGCTGCTGGATGAAATTTGGGAAGGCTGACTATGTGCCTGTGAGGGAAGGAGGCAAGGTGCTCTCTCTTCGGTGAGCATTCAGGTTCATATCCAAGCTCTGACACTTACTAGCCATGTGGTCTTCAGCAAGCTTCATCTCAGTACCTCAGTTTCTTCATTTGCAAAGTGAGAATGATAACAGGAGGAAACTTGGAAGGGAGCCATGTGGCTTAATAAATACCAGCAAAGCGCTTTGTAAGCAGCAGCTGCCACCCCAGGAATCCACCTCGGGATCCGCAGTCGTCTCACTCACAGCCATGGTGGCAGGCGCTGGCCAGGTCTTCTCTTGGCTCGCCCTCTGCTTTTCCAGTTGGCCTGATACAGTCATTGACTCTCCAATCAGGAAGGACCATCTATTCATTCATTCATTTGACGAATGAGCATCTATTATACATCTGAGGCACTGGGAGACAACAGTGAAGGAGGCAGGCCGGCCCTGCCCCCTACAACGGGGCTCTGTACTGGACGTGTAGATGCTCATGTGATTATAAATCCCCGGGGCCCACAGGAAGGAAAGCTCCCGCCTGCAGTGACAGAGCTGGCCAGGGAGGGCCCGGCACATGCACCTTGTTCATCACCCTTGTGTTTCCAACCTCACTGGCACAGGGTAGCTGCTCAATGAATACTTGCTGAATTGATGAAAAAATGGATTAATAATGCCTAGCTGAGTGCTCTTTCCTGACTTCCATCAAAATAATCGGAAAGTGAGGATTTGTGTGGACTGAGGATTAGTGTTTCCCACCGTGTGGCCCCAACTCAATTCTTCCTCTGCAAAGCGTGGGCTGAGAGAGCGGGAGGGGGTTTTATTTCTGCTCTCAGGCCACTGCATCTGGAGCCAAAGTAATGCAACAATGTCAATCAGAAGTGGGATTATGTCCAGATAATCACATAACTATCCATGCCTGCAGATCTTCTCAGGTATGCAGTCCTGAGGTCTAAAGAAAACCAGACTTGGGGAAGAAGGGTTTTTTTTTAAAAAAAAGAAAAATAGATAATTAGTAGACACTGGTAGCATTGTATTCAGAATTCAGCAAATTGTATGCCTTGCTTTTGTAGGGGTTGGGACAAGAATCCAAATGGTGGCTGTGGTAGGCACAACAGCGGCCCTCTAAAGACATCCACATCCTCATCCCTGTGCCTGTGAGTATGTTACCTTGCATGGCAGAGGGTCACAGAGGTTGCGGATGGGATTAAGGTTGTCAATCAGCTGGCTTTAAAGTGGGAAGATTATCCCGGGTTATCTGGGTAGGCCTGTGGAATCCCCTGGGTCTTGACCAATGACATAGGGAGGCACGAGAGAGAGAACAGAGGTGGCAGCCTGAGAAAGACTCGGCCCGACACTGCTGGCTTTGAAGACGGAGGAAGGGGCCATAAGCCACAGCATGGGGTCAGCCTCTAGACACTGGAAAAGGCAAGGAAACAGGCTTCTCCCAGGACTCCAGAAGGAACGCAGCTCTGCCAACACCCGGATCCAGCCCAGGGAAACTCATTTTGGATTTCTGATCTCCAGAAACATCAGATAATAAAGATGTGTTGTTTGAAGCCACTGAGTTTCTGGTCATTTGTTCCAGTGGCAATAGGAAGCTAATACTGAGGTCCACTTACCACGTCTGCATACTTAAAGTTATGAATCAAGTCAATCGCTGGTTAAATATAAAATGTTCTACATTAACAGATATATCTTCTTAACCATTTGGGTTTGCATATTTACACCCAACTGGGAGGTCCTCACTAGAACCTGGCTGTGTGGAGAAAGCAGACCCTAGACCCCACTATTGCCCTGGGCCTGACTCCCTTTCTCTTCCTTCTACTTCCTGCCCATTTCTGGTGGGAGGGCACAAGCCTGTAGGCACCCCAGCCTGCTGCCTAAGTCCCTCCATGGCTCCTGCAAGCAGCTGCTTCATTTGCATCATGAGATGTCCTCAACAGCACCTTCTAGGGTGCAGATCTTTCTGCTGCAGTGAAAGAGGGGCTTATGCAGAATGTTATTGTCAGTCTAGACATGTTCCACACAGAGGAGAACTCAGGATGAGGACAGGAGTGGTGGCAGGAACTCAATCTATTACAACAAGTTTTTTGATGTAGTTGTGCTCCAGGGATGTAGAATCCTGTGCCTTTGTGTGCAAGGAATCCTTTCTACAAAATCCCGGAAAAAAATAATCATTCTACCTGTTCTTGAATACATCTTCCACAGGAGACTTACTACTTTACATGGCCGTCTCTCTAACAGTGAAAAGGTTGAGGCCAGCCCTGCTTTCTTCCCACTTCTATGGATTGGTTTTGACTTTGGCCTCTGCATCTCTTTTTCCTGAGGTTGATTTGGTTTCCAAGCCCTCCCCGTGCATTGGAACTGTAGGTGTTCACCGAATGTGTAATAAATAGCAGGCTTTGGTTCAGAAGGGTTGCCTCTCTCCATAAATAGTCACTTCAGGGCCGGGGGAGGTGGGGAATGAGGCATTTTTATGTGGCAACAAAACACAGCTGCTCATCAACTTATCACCTAGCTGTGCCTAGGTGGTGATCTGAGCCACCTTTGGGTCTGGACAAGAGGGGTGCCTAACATGGAACCCCTGCTTTAGACCCTCTCTGGGCCCTCCACTAGCTGAGTCCCTCCCCACAGGATGAAGGAAGGGAAAGGGCCAAGGTGGGTTTGCCCACCCAGAGCCCACTCCCTCCTTCTGTCTAGACCAGGCTCTGCATACCCTATCCCTATCTGGGTACCCAGAATCCCCTATCCAAATAGGCCTGGGGCTGATTCCAGGGCCTGCCCAGGCCTGTTCTCTGGGATTGTCTTTAATCCCAGAAATCCTGAAGGCACAGGATTCTACATCCCTGAAGCATAATCAATCAGAAAGCTTGTTCTAATAGATTGAGTTCCTGCCTCCATTCCTGTCCCCTGTCCTGAGTTCTCCTCTGTGTGAAACATGTCTACACTGACAATATCATTCTGCATAAGCCCCTCTCTCACAGCAGCAAAAATATCTGCACTCTAGAAGGTGCTGTTGAGGACATCTCATGACTCAAGTGGGGCGATGTCCTCTCCAGATTGTCTTGGCAAAAATGGGAAACTCCTGAGCATAGTGACCGAGCGTCTTGAGAGTCCTGTGTGGTCCCCAGAGCCAGACAGGGCAGGGCAGAGCTAGAAGGCCTTTCCCTGGAGAAATTCATCCTGAATGCAGAATGGGCCCTGTCTCTTCCTAACTTGACATGAAGGCCCAGGGTCAAGGTGGATCCTAGATGGTTCGGTCCAGAGCCCTTTGCAGACAAGAAAACTGAAGCTCAGAATAGGACAGCGACTTGGACAAAGTCACATAATTACGGCCACCATTTCTAGGAACAGGGCCAGATTCCTTTCCAGGGCCCCTGGGCCCCTGAGGATCTGGCCCTGATGACCTCTCCAGTTTCATAAAGGCTCCCAGCTATGTGGCCTTTTCTCTGATCTCTGAAAGGCCTGTGCTTGCTCGGCCCCCGGGGTCTTTGCAGCGCTGTCTCCTCAAGGGCCTCAGAGCTCATATGGGGCCAAGCTGGGATTTGACTCCAGGGTGCACCGTCTTAAGTACTGCACATGTCAGTGGGTGAGGATGCTTCATAAAGGTTTGGACGGACAAAAACTTGAGAACAATCTTGGCTTGAGCACTGAGTGGTGGCTTCCTCTTGCTGGATAGAGTATCAGCTATGCTCATTGTAGTAAACAGTAGTCAACACTTGTTCATTCTTAAAGATCGCATTTTCTTTCAAGAGCCAAGCCGTGGGACGGTTCTGGGTACACGGCACTTGAGGAAAATCTGGAGTGGGCTCTAGGGCCGCAGGTGCCTCTTACCTCCTGGGCTTCTCAGTCTCCCACCTGAGTCCCTGGCTGAGACAGAAACACCATTGATCGCCTGCCACACAGAGGTACAAAGTGCGCAAAGATACAAACCCTGCACGTGGGCACATGGACCAGAGGCTCACAGACTGGCACCCCACTCCACCCCTCCCCAGCACCAGAGGTACACATGCTCTGAGGTGTCTGTGCCCTCAGGGGCCTCGTTTGTTCCACACTCCCTGGAGCTAGCCCTGTTATCTGAATCACAAAGCCTCTCTACAAAGCACCAAGTTCTCACTGCTTCCTACTAGTTAGACTTTAGACAGATCTGTGTGTAACTGTGCACACATGGATGCATGAAAGGGGCTTTGAGTTCTGATCTCATCCCTGCCAGGGCAGAGGCCCTGCTGGGCTGGGAGGACAGCTGGAGGAAGATCAATGCAAACTGAAAATAAAGTTTAGTTATGGGAACTAAAGGGAGCCACGTTTCTTGCACACCTGTGGGTGCATACTAAAATTCGTGCCTGTCACCCACGGTCACAACTGATCACTGACAAAGAGGGCGACGGCAGACCAAGGGAAGGAAGCAAGAACAGAGGCATGGAAGGGAAGAGCTCAGACAGGGCAATGGGAACCAGGGCACTGGACCAGAGGGAGAGAACGCCTGTGAGCCGGCAACCCAGCCTGACTCCTGGGTCCTCCATGCTGTCCAGGGCGGGAGCTTCAGCCAAGGACAAACCCTCCACTTTTCCGTTGCCTTACAGCTTACAGTTTAATACATCATGATATCAGTTAACCCCCAACTCTCCCTGGAGGTAGGTACTGTAAATTTCTGCACTTCAGAGATAAGCAGGTGAGGCTCAAGGTTCCACCATGAATCTGTGGTAGGGGCATGACGGGAATTCCATATATCTGTGTTCTAATTCCGTCAAGAGGGATCATGCGTCATACTCACCTGGCTTCTACCCCTTTACTCAGCCACGAAACAACCCCCATCTGTGGTCTCAGCATCCTCATGCTCCTGGAAACCCTCTGACACTCCCCTAGGAGGGGGTTAGGCAAGGGCCCTCCCCTGGGAATCAATTTCCTTCAGTTCCGCGTTTCCTATAAGTTGTTGTGTGGCCTGGGGGAGGCCCCCTTCCTCAGCGTCCTCAGTTTTGTCATCTGTGAAATAACTGAGACCCTGCTCTGGGATCTGGGACCACCGCTGTGTATTTGTGGTTTAAATGGCCTTATCGCACTTTTCTGTTTAGCTCTCTGGGCCCTTATGTATTGGTTTGCTCACGCTGATATCACAAGGTGTCACAGACTGGGCGGGTTAAACAAAAATTCATTTTCTTCCAGTGCTGAAGTCTGAGATGAAGGTGTCAGCAGGTTGGTTCCCCCGAGGCCTCTCTCCTTCGCTTGCAGACGGCCGCCTTCTCTGTGTCTTCACGTGGTCTTACCTCTGTGTGTCTATGTCTTATTCTCTTCTCACGGAGATACCAGTCATATAGGATGAGGGCTCACCCTAATGACCTCACTTTAATGTAATTACCCATTTAAAGGCCCTGTCTCCAAGAACAGTCCCATTCCAAGGTCCTGCCTTCAGCACGTGAGTTTGGGGAAGACAGAACTCAGCCCATAGCACATGGATGGCCACCTGTGGACAGCCAGCCATACCCCGGTTGTATGAAAGAAGGGATGGGCCTCTTCTCCAGGCTCTAAGCCCCCTCAACGCTGCGAGCCCACTTCTCTTCAGCAGACTGCCCCAGACCCACAAGAAAGGAGCCCACCTGGTGTCCCATGACTGAGTTGTGGGCTGGCACTGCCACTGGGGACGGGGAATGTTGCTGGAAGCCTTAGGGACTTGCCAGGCCTGCTCCTGCAGGCTCCACCTGGGAGTACTGAGGCTGAGGGTTCCTCAGGGTAGCGCCCCCCTCACAGCAGCCTGCCACTGCTCCCAAGGCTCTTGTAGATGAGCCCCACAAAGTGGTCAGGCTGGATTTCACCTTCTGCCCCAGCAGGCATCCAGCTTCCTACTTGTGGATTGGCAGCTGAAAGAGCCAGGTGGGCAGATGCTGAGCTCTGCACCCCACCCCACCTCCCACCCCCCACATTGTGCCAGGCTCTCCTGACATATTGCAGGAGAAAGCTGCAGTGGCCTGTGTCGAGGGGACCTGCCTGGAAGGCAGCCCAGCCCGGGGCCCTTGTTCCTCACTTGTGCCTGCCTGCCAGGTTGCCTGGGGAGCTTCATAAATGCTGCAATTTGTGGAATTAAAGTTTCCTTCTTATTTGCATCTGGTGGCATGGGGTCAGGGAACAGGGCATGAGAGGTGAAACCTGAAGGTTTCTGATTGGTTCCTGGGCCTCCACAGCAGCCCTAACCCCATCCAGTTCACCCGGTTTATTAAATAGATATAGAAGCCCTTATTCCCAGCTGTTCCGTCTTCCCCAGGCATGTGAGTACAACTGATTCTTTTTCTCCTGTGAATCTGTCCATTGTCAGTTAATTTGTAGCCCTCCACTCCACCACTAGGATCTACGTTGATAGAGAGGGAATATTTTCTTCCCAATAGATTCTTAGAAGCCAAACACACAGAAGCCAGGGGAAGAGTGCTCAGAAATGGTGAAAGGTACCCGAGGGGTCTGAGTGGCGTATGGACAGTCCCACATGCAGTGTCCAGGCACAAAGGAGTACTGGATGTTTCCAGCACCACAATGTGCCGCTCGGTGCAGGGTGCTCCAAATGCTGGGCAGTCCTTTGAGGGGGAATGGAACATCAGGGAGGGCTTCCTGGAGGAAGAAACATGTAGAAGTCAGATACGGGGAGTGTTCTAGACCAAGGGAGTGGGCTGTGCAATGGCTTGGGTGTAAGAAAGAGTAAGGGCTGACTTCAGAACTTCGTGTGGCCCCCACCCCCCCAAGAGTGTCGAAGGCTATAAGAGTGTGGTGAGGCTAGTGGGGTGGGCAAGTGGCTTGGGGCCTTGGCAGCCAGGATGGAGAGGAGCTTGGGCTTCATGCTGGGGCTAAAAGAAGCCTTGCAAAGGCTTTAAGCTGGGCAGGTCCATGGGCAATTTTCAAAATGTTATTTTAGAAAGCTCCCTCAGTTGAGGAATTGATTTCAGGGGAGTGGCGAGGAGGCCAGGGCTGCCTCTGGGCCAGCTCCTCAACCTGGGACAGGAGACCCTCCTCACCTCTCCATTGTGCCCTGCTGTCCCCACACAAGGTATTTTCAAGCCCGGAGTGGGCCCTGCTCTGAGCTCAAGCCAGAGTCTGAACACTAGAGCCTTGTCTGCAGTGAGCCAAGGGGCTGATGGGAAAAGCTCAGTGCCGGTCTGGGGTCAAGGCTGAGGGAGAAGTGCTGGCACAGCCTGCGTGGGAAGGAGAAGCCACTAACAAGGCTAGGCGAGGTTCGGGGCCTGGATAACATCCAGAGGGATGGAGAGAGCCAAATTCCACTGGGGTCAGAGAGCCTTCCAGAGCCTCTTGATAAAGCCAGTCCTCCAAGCCTTGAGCCTCTGCATGTGTTTCTGGAAATACTGAGACTGGTGCCAGGAAGGACAGCAGGGAGCAGGCAGGGGGCTCTGTGGAGGGACCAAGGCTAGGAATGGTAGTATGGTGTGAAACTGGGGGATTGGCCTCAGAGCCAGCTCCGGGGAAGGAGCCTTTCTTCGTGGCCCAAGGTTTGTTCGGTCGTGTGCTGATGGCCCAGGAGATCACCTCAGTGCTACTCTGAAGGCTGTGCAAAGGCCCAGAGGTAGGGGAAATCTGGATGGTTTGGGATCTTCTTGCAGTTCCATCTGAGAGAGGGAAGAGGTCAGAGGAAGCATGGTGGGCTGGAGGATTACCTTCCTCCATGGACCCTGTCCAGAGTGGCTGCTCAGGGCTCAAGGACAGAGTCCGCTTTGAAGGGGAGGGTCCGTTCTGCTCCAGCTAGTCCCCCTCCTATCTCTGAGCCTGCTGAGGAAGATACCTGTGCTGCACTGGATTTCAGGCCCTAGATCATGGGGCCCAACAGTCTGGGTTCAAATCTTGGCTCTGCTCCCTTGGGAAGGTTGCCTCATGTCTCTTGGCTCATCTCTGGTCTCTCAAATGGGGGTGAGCAGAGATTTGAAGGTTCGTTTGGAGGATCTCACAAGTCAATACACATTCATGGCCGTGAGTGACTGGCCTGCGGACAGTCATGGATATGATGGAGTTCAGGACACACTGTCCCAGATCTGCCACCTTGGCATTTGAGAAAAACCGCAGAAGCAGGAAGGTCACTCTCTGACCTTCTCCTGCCCTTCTCCCCTGAAGCAAGCCATAAAAGAATTTCCTGACTTTCTTCTCAAGTGGGTCACGAAACCTTCATTTAAGAGGTGTCTTCCCTAGACCCACAGGGAAGGAAAGTCCTTCTCTATGAAGATGCAGGGACACAGAGAAGAATCTGAACAAACAGGCCTGCTAAATGCCACTTAGGTCATTACCATCAAGTTGTACCCCCTTTTTCCAATGATACTTCTCCACAATTATTTGCTTCTTCATCAAACTTGGCAAAAAATCACAAAGATTTCCCTGTTTCTTTGGGTGTTCATTTCTAAAGGCTCCCATGTCACACAAAACTTAAATTACTTGGTTGCTTTACTCTTGTGAGTCTGTCTTTTGTTACAGGTGCCTCAGCCATGAACCTAGTGATGGATGAGGAAAGAAATCTTTTCTCCCCTACAGATGCACTTTTAGAACCAGCTTATGGGGCAGTTATGGGGCCTGGAAACAACGGCCATGGGAGGGCTTGTGGGCTTTAAAGAGCTGGGCATGTATTACTATTCTAGGTCTAGACTGGGCCTCTAGTCAAGAATGGGGCCCCAATTAGGAAGTCTGAGCTAAAACACTGCAGAAAGCAGAAAACAGGGGAACACACACATGCGCAGGCACAGACACATGTACACATGCATGCATGCACGCACACACATGCGCTGCAACACCTGGGAACTTGTTGAAATGGTTTCTCTGGCCTCATCTCAGATGTACTGAGGTCAACTCTGGGGGTGGAGCCAGCTCTCGGGGTTTCCGTGTGCCCTCCTGGGGATTCCAGTGCCGACTCAAGACTGAGAACCACTGAGCCAGACGGGGGGATCTTCTTCATTCTGGCCTCAGTCCTGGCAGCTGTGCCCTGTGACCCAGCGGGAGGCCTGTCATCCTTTAAAGCTGGTCCCTGGGACCTTTCTGCTCACCAGGCGGAGCAGGAACAGGCCCTGTGGGGCAGCCTCCTGACTGCCTGATATTGTGGGCATTCTTTACCCAGCGTCTACAGTCTCTCCTGCAAATTAATAACCTTGAATGGCCGGAATTTGCCTAACAGCTCTCCTGTCCCCATCATGGGCCTTCATCAATTGTTTTAGAATCCTGTTAGAGTACTATGTCGTTGCCTAAAGCAGTGGCTCTTCCATTCTGTGGGCCTCAGAACCCCTTGGAGAGCTTGTGGAAAGGTAGATGCTCAGCCCCACACCTTCTCGGCTCCACAGTCCTGTAAGGTGGCCTGAAGATGCATGTGTACTTTACAGAGGATTGGGACGAGGCCAGGGTCTTGGTCAATGAAGGGCTCTGGGCGTGGTGGGCAGGAATGGGAATATCTGATTGAGATTGAGGGGGCAGCCCTGCAGCAATTTGCAGGCCCTGGCTTAAGAAGGGGCTGGTCTGGCTCAAGTAGTGGTGGCCTCCCTGCATGTGAAAACAAGAAGGTGATGTAGGAAAGGGAGGGAAATTCTGGATACTGGTCCTTGAAAGAAGGTCCTCTGGGTGTTCTCCCCAAGATGTAACCTGAAAAACAATAGCATTGTTTCCTGAGCACCTTGCTGGGCTCCGTGCATGTGATCCCTCACTTAGTTCTCTTGTAACCTCGTGGGGTACCGATTTTATCCATCACTCCACAGAGGTCAGTGAAGGCTTGTCCATAATCACGTAACAAGGCAGGATTAAGCACGACCCTGTCCTCTTCCAGTGCCTGTGCCTTCAGCATCATCTTATGCCTTTTCCTCCTGGGAGAGAATGGTGAGGGCAAATAGCTCACTTGGCCCTGGTGAGCTTGTAAAAAAGCCCCCAAACCATCCCTTCCAGCCCCTCTCTCCAGATGAGGAGGCGGAAACTCGGGGGTGTTGGGGGTGCGCTGTCTGCACGTACAGGCGCTGGAACCCTCTGCCCTGGAACCCGAGCTCAAAGTCCCGTTTCTGGTTTGCAGTGAAGCTCCGAACTATGCTAACAGAGTCCAGAAAGACCTCAGAGTCTGGGCATGAGGATGAGGATGAGGCAGGGTGCCTGTGATAATGTCTGGGACTTCTCCGGCCTGCAGAGAAGAACAGGGAGACACTGAACCCAAGAGGCTACACGGTGTAGCAAAATTTCACCAAGAAAAAGCCAGCCTGTGGCCTGTGCTGCTCTCTGCTGGTCACCAGGTGGTACTGGCTGCAGCTGGCCAGGGCTGGCTCTCTGGGTTGGATGGGCCTCAGGCCAGACTACCAGGGGGAAATTGTCTGAGGACCTGACACTGGCCCCTTCTGCCCCAGCCCAGACAGGCTCACATCGGTGGCATCCAAGGTTGTGGGCTGGCAGCTGACTGAGAGCTGGGCGCCTCCTTCCATCCTGCATTTTATTGATAGATTGATTGATTGATTGAGATAGAGTCTCGCTCTGTCGCCCAGGCTGGAGTTCAGTGGCACGACCTTGGCTCACTGCAACCTCCGCCTCTTGGGTTCAAGCTATTCTCCTGCCTCAGCCTCCCAAGTAGCTGGGATTACAGGCTCGCACCACCACGCCCGGCTAATTTTTGTATTTTTAGTAGAAATGTGGTTTCACCATGTTGACCACACTGGTCTCAAACTCCTGATCTCAACTGATCCATCCGCCTTGGTCTCCCAAAGTGCTGGGATTACAGACATGAGCCACTGCACCAGGCCCCATCTTGTTTTTAGAGGAGGTTTGATAGACATGTCACCCCACCCCCCGATCCACCCCCCAGTCAACCCAGGTCCCTGGCTGCTGCTCCTAGTGACAGCAGCTTCCTGCCTGAGCTTCCCTGGTGCACCTCCTACCTCCAACCTGCCTGAGCTTCCCTGGTGCACATCCTACCTCCAACCTGCCTGAGCTTCCCTGGTGTCCCTGGTGCACATCCTACCTCCAACCTGCCTGAGCTTCCCTGGTGCACATCCTACCTCCAACCTGCCTGAGCTTCCCTGGTGCACATCCTACCTCCAACCTGAGTGCTCTTACAATTCTATCCTGGTCTCCTGGGAAGAGCTATGATGATACCCTATCCAGGATGCCACCCAATTGGGGGCTGGAAAGCAAAAACCCTGGGGGGCCTCTCACTCCAGCCCATAGGATAATATTAACAATAATTGACATTAACTGAACACTGGCTATATGTCATGCACTATTCTAAATGTGTGTGTGTGTATATATATATGCTTACATACATACTTAATCTTGTGTGTATATATGTACATGCATAATTCTCACTTAATATGAATCTTAACACATACATACTTAATCTTCATAAGAAACTTCTGAGGAAGATACTGATATTATTCCCATGTTATAGAAAATTTAAAAATTGAAGCTCAAAGAAGTTCCACAAATAGTTTGGGGTCCGATAGCCAGTAAGCAGCATTTGAACCTAGATAGCTTGGTTCAATTTTGGTCCCTTTTCTTAACCTTGGTGAGAAAAGTGGGTACAAATCTACAAAACTCTTTTTGTGGTCAGACCAAAGCAGTGCGGCCAAATCAAGGCATTCAGGCTGGGAAATGGGAGCCAAAGTGAGCAGGGGGCCCCTCTGCATGGAGACAGGAAAGAGTGTGGTCTCTACAGCCAGGTGGGCCTGGAGGAGGGTCCCCCACTGCCCTGATGAGCTGTGAAATCCAGGGCAAATTGGTGTCTTGTTCTGAGCCTCAATGTCCTCATTTGTGAAATAATAAGGGTTTCGGTAAATGTTAAATGAAACAAAGTGACGAATTGAGCATAGTGCGTGACATACAGCAAGCCCTCAACACAGGCAGATTTCCTTTATTCCTTTGACATTGGACTTAGGCTATCAAATGATCTGGAGGAGGCAGAGGTAGTGGTGATGAAAAGGATGCTGATGATCTACTTTCTCATTATCACTGAGCATCTCCTCTATTTACTCAATAGCTATTAATGGCTATTGTTTTAGTATATGAGCTTTGGATTTACTTTTGGTTTCATTTCAGTGGTTCAACCATGAAGCTTTTAAAAACACTGGTACCAGCCAGGTTCAGTGGCTCATGCCTATAATCCCAGCACTTTGGGAGGCTGAGGCGGATGGATCACCTGAGGTCAGGGGTCTGAGACCAGCCTGACCAACATGGTGAAATCCCATCTCTACTAAAAATACAAAAATTAGCCAGGTGTGGTGGTGGGCACCTGTAATCCCAGCTACTCAGGAGGCTGAGGCAGGAGAATCGCCTGAACCCAGAAGGCAGGAGTTGCAGTGAGCCAAGATTGCACCACTGTACTCTAGCCTGGGTGACAGAGCGAGACTCCATCTCAAAAAATAATAATAAATAAGATAAAAATAAACATAAAAACATTGGTACCTGGGTTCTATTGGACTGTACCAGGTCATGATGCTTTCTTTGTGTGTGTGAACCTCAAGTGGTTCAAATTGTGCATCTGGGATTGAGAGCCATGGATAATATATCCCTCCTGCCCAATCTTCTCCTATTTAACACTCATTTAATCCTTTAGACTTCAGCTTAAATGTCACTTCTTTAAAGAAACATTCCCTGACCTCTTAGACCAGGCCTATTTTCTTTGTTTTACACCATTGTAAATCCCTATTCCTTTCCTTCAGAGAGAATTTATCTCATTTATATTTATTCTCGTGGTCATGTCAATAATATCTATCACCCTCACTAGATAGTTTGCCCATCTGTAAAATAGGGATATTAATTTCCACCTCAGAAGGTTGTAGTGAGGATATAATAACAAAATGTAGGGAAAGAGCCTGGTTCAAGGTAGCCTCTGTGAATGACTGCTCACTGCATGTTGTCCCAGGAGTCTCTTGGGATAACACATCATGACTTTCTAATTTCCAAAAATGAACACTTGCCAGCTTCAGAGCGTGAGTCTGGCTTTAGTTTCTCTGGATTTAGGCTACTAAGTGGTTCTCATGTCCCATCTGAACTTCTCTGATTATATGGGCTCGTATCATAGCCCCCCTCCAAGCCATGAATATTCTACTGAGCCTTCAAATGCCAGCTCTGAGCTAGCATCCTTGTGTCCAGCTGGCCTGTCTTTTTAATAATCAAGATGATTTGGTCAATAAATATTTATTAACTAAGGATTAGGTTAGGTGCCAGGCACCATTCCAAATACATATATTATCTCATTTAAGCAGTTTTGCTGTTTAAATAAAGCTAATCCTCTTGTTTCTAGTTAAAACCTACAATACACGTCTGCAGAGGCGGGAGTTGATATAAATGAGTGCAGGAAGGGGTTTCTTTTAAGGGTGTGGTAAGTCCTTTGGCTGCTGGGAGCTCAGGCTTTATCAAAAGCCCCTGTTTTTAGCTCTACCTAATTGTTTTACACGAGCCCAGAACTGCCAGATTGCCCTACTTTTCAAGAGAAACCAGCAACTTGCTTTTTTATATGAAAACCTCAGCTGTAAGAAGATGGCTCAATTTGGGGAAAAAAAAAAAGAGAGAGAGAGAGAGACCCTCTGAAAGAGTGTTCAGCCCCACAAGAGAGAGAGAGAGAGAGAGAGAGAAAGAGAGAGGCAGAGGGAGTAAAATGCCGTTGAGGCCAAACAGCTCAACCATGAGATGGAATCTGCCCACCAGCAACCTCTCAGGCCTGAGCCTTTGAGAAGACAGCAGAATGTCCTGGGGGACAGCAAAGGCAGGTGTCAGTGGGGAGGAGGAGGCAGAAGGAAGCCTGGAGGGAAAAGGCCAAAACCAGACCCATCTCAAGTCCAGAAAGGTGCTGAACTCATGGGTCCTGCTGGGTAGGTGGCAGAGCCTTGGCGGGAATGCCTGGCCCCCTGGCACCAGGTCTGGGGAGCTCAGCCCATGAAGACCCTGGGTGCCCCAGCAACCTCTGTCTTCCAGGGCCCCCATGGGCTTGGGTAAGAAGGAAATGAGGAGGCCTTCTCTCTGGTTGGATCCATTTGGGAGATCTTGTTACTTCTTGCCACCACCCTTTCCCACCAGATGACAGCTTGAAGTGTTAAGTTCCTCCATTGAGCCCAGGTGATTTCCTGGAAATTTCTCAGCTGCGTGGGGATCCCAGCTCTGAGCAGAGGTCTACGAATGTGATTTCTTTCCTCGTTTTCTCAGCACCAACTAAAAATCCCCCAGATTCTTGCATAAGGGCTAGAGAAGGGGAAAGCCTATCAGGAGAGAGACGATCCTGTGCCCTCCCGCAGCCTGATTCTTGGTTTTAAGAAGACAAATGAATGGACATTTCTTCCACTGCCAGCCGTGAAGGGCAGGATCCGTGCCGGCCCCTCACTCACTCCACACAATTGTCGAGTAACTGGAGAAGATGTCTCCTGACAGGCAGTGGCAGCAAGGCCTGCTGGCTCCTCTGCCAGCCTAGCTTGTAAACTTTACTGCCCGCTTCGATTCACAACCCAATTGCTTGTAAAATGAGGCCACTTTCCACAAGTCCCTTAATTGGAATCCGTTTCTCTGCCTCAGAGGCGAGGGCTGGGACGTGCTTTGCCAGCATCTGCAGATGGAGTGAGGCAGGGGGATCTGTCCTGCAGGAAGGGAGGGCCTGGAGGGATGGCACTCTTTGTCTTCCCCTCCCACGAGTGGGACCAGATCCTGCCTGAATGTTCCCAGCCATGAGAGGAAGTCAGGGACAGTGAGCAAATTCTGGGTTCTAGGAGGCAGGCTGGCCCCTCATCTATGAGACTAGGGAAGGGGTCAGTTAAGAGAAGGGCTGAGATCAGAAATAACATAGTAACAGTAGAACGACAATCATCGCTGCAGCTACCATTCGTGGCTCACCTCTGTGAGCCTCACATAGTCCCCACGCCCACAACAACTCTTTCCCAGCTCTGTCCTTCACTGGTTCCTGATGAGGGACTGAGTCTTTGATTTAGCAAAAATTTCCTGAAAGTGAGGACTTTCCCATCTTTGGGTACAGATGAACGTTTGGGAAAGTCACCAAGCACCAAGCAATGTTAAGTGCTACACTAGCCATACAGGGTATGATAGGAGCCAAGGAAGTAGCAATGTAATCTCTTTCAACTAGAATCATTGTCAGGGAGAGGACACGTGACCTGGGCTTTGAAGGGTGTGTAGGAGTGACAGCTGGAGAAGGTGGAAGAGAATGCTGGGCAAGTAGAACAACTTGAACAAAACATAGAAGTATCAGGGGCATTGGCTTATCAAAAACTGGAGAAGATAGTGTTTCAAGAAGCACCTGAGACAGTACATGTAAATCGTGTGGCTCTAACCATAAATAGAATGGGGGCCTGCAGCATGGATTGGCATGGTCAGAGGTTTGGAGCTGGAACCATGAAAAGCCCCTATTAGGTCCTGCCTTCTGCCCACCACACCATCCAGACCAACAGATGCTCACTGTCCACAGGCTTAACTGATGATTCTTGTCACCTGATTTTCCAGGGTGAGCTGGGTCGCTGAAGTATCTCAGATGACTATCCTCTAGAGGAGGGTGACTTTGGAGTAGAGTGTGTGGGACAAGAGGAATAAGTGGTGAAATCTGTGGGGACATCAGTGGGAGTCTTTGGTCTGTGGTCTAATAAGTAAACTTGAGATCGCGGTCAGGATCTGAAATACCTGAGTCTACCTTATGGGTTTGTATATTGTATCTGCCTCATGTCCAGCATTGCATATGATCGTATTTCCTGTAGGTTACATTTCACAAAGGTTTGTTAGTTTTGTGTAGCCAAATACAAAGAGGGTGTGTGTTTGTATACACAAGCATTTAAAATTCTGCGAGGCATCTTTTGTAGCAACTGGAATGAAACTGGAGTTCATTATCTTAAGTGAAACAAGCCAAGTGAAGAAAGTCAAATATCACATGTTCCCTTCATGAATGGGAGCGAAATAACCTGTATACATGGATGTAGAGAGTGCGATAATAGACAATGGAGGCTTGGAAGGGTGAGGGTGTGGGGGAGGAGTGGATGATGAGAAATTAGTTAATGGGTACAATGTATGTTATTTTGGTGATGGATACCCTAAAAGCCCTGACTTCACTACTACACAATCTATGCATGTAACAAAATTGCAGATGTACCCCATAAATTTGTACAACAAGAATTTGAAAAAAAAGAAGTGTCAGGGGAATAAAAAGCATTTCAGTTGCTTCACCTATGATATGAGAATGTAACTATATATGTAGGGGAAGAATAAGGAAGAGACACTAGGCTGAAGTAGGACTGTGGTGAGCCTCCAATGCCATGAAGCTTGGATTTTATCCTGTAGACACTGGGGACTCACCGAGGGGTTTAGCAGAGACAATGGCATGCCCAGTCTAGCACTGCATTTTAGGATGTTCCCTCTGGTGGCTGATGTGGAGAACAGAGTTGCTGAAGGAAGATGCGCGAGGCAGGACGGGGTCAAAGAGAAGTTACCAGGAAAGCACCTTGGGCTCAATGGGAGAAAGTCAATTTTGTTTGTTTGTTTCTCGAGACAGAGTCTCAGTCTCTTGCCCAGGCTGGAGTGCAGTGGCGTGATCTCGGCTCACTGCAACCTCTGCCTCCTGAGTTCAAGTGATTCAATGGGAACAATTCTTAACACTTCAGGCCATGATATGATGGGAAAGGGTGATATCCAGGAGCAACAAGTTCTCCCTCAGCAGAGGAGTACAAGCAGAGGGTAGACCTCTCACATCCTTCTTATTTAGCCCCCACAGCAGACTGTCAAACCCCAGATACCTTCTTACCTAGCACCACCCGCAGCTGGGCAGGGACATAGAACCAGACTTTGATCAAAGGAGCATTGAGAAGGGAAACGTGGGTCATCTGGCACATAAAGGGTGGGAAGGTGAAGGCAACACACACCTTTCTTCCTACTGGCTTTAGTGTAGGTGGTTTCATGAGGCTGTGATGTCTGTAGCAGACACAGCCCCCCGCCAGTGAGTATTGAAGTGACAGCAGACAGAATCCCAGAAACCGCCCAGAGCCTGGACATAACGGAGCTGCCCTTAAAGTTCTCAACACCCTGATCTCTTGCTATATAAGATGATAAATATCAAGGCTTAGGCTATGTTTGTGTCAGATGTTATGTTTCTTGTTGCTAAATTCCATCAGCCTGGAATATTGTTTTAATAATAATAATTTTAAAAGACAGCATTAAGCCCAAGTCTAGCTCCAAAGCATGGTTGAGTAATGTGTACTTTGACTGTGGTTTTCATGGAGAGACTGAAGAGGGCCTCGCATCCTACCTTCTGCACTGTGGCAAAGCCCTTTAAGCATAGCTGCCCTGGCTCTCCAGTTCTTTACCCTCAGGTGGCTGCCACAGCGTCCCCACAAGTCCTTCCACCAAGCCTGCCTTTCCCAGCCTCCTCCCATTTCTAATTTACCTCCTTATTCTTTTTTCGTATGTAGAGCAAATTTAGGCTTCTCTCAACTTCACTGAGGAACACAGACGTTGTCCCTGGGACACATCCACATTAGAAGGGGAGGAGTGGAAGGAAACAGGTGGGCAGGGAATAGTTGAGCATGGTTTTGAAGTATGAATAGGAGCTCACCACATGGAGGAGAGAGGAAGGCATTCTGGAAAGGGAAAGTCACACTTGTAAATATAACAAAACTATTTCTTTTCTACCATATGCTGAAAATACTAAATATGAAGCTAACCCATAGGCCTCCTCCGGGAGGCTCTGGGCAGCTTGCCAACTCTGGGGTTGGGGGTGGGACTCAGATGCTGCAGGGAGTGTGATGGGAGAGTTATCTGTGGGCCGTCTCGCTCCAGCTGCCTGGCAGCACGCTTTCCCTTCAGAGGAAGGCGAGAGGGTGGGAGCAGCTTCTCAAGAGGAAGTCGAGGAGGTGACAGACCCTACAAGTGGCAGACCCTACAGCCCTGGGGCCCAGCAGCAGGCTGGCAAGGTGGAGACCTGGCACAGGGGACCAGTGGAGACTGGTCACGTCCCTGTTTCCATTGGCTGGGAACCCCTGGGTGAGGATGCAGGGGTTCTGAGCCGGGGATGAATTCCCTTCCCCATGGCAGGCTGTGCTTGTCAGGGCCTCATCCTACCACTTACCGGCAGCGTGAACCTGGGAAGCCGCTTCTCCTTTCTGTGCCTATCTCAAAACTGGGGAAGTAAGAATGCCTGCCTCATAGGGCAGCAGTGAGGATTAGATGAGCTGGTTGTAGCTAAAGTGCTCCTGTCCAGACACAAGAAAAAGGGTAGCCATAAGCTGCTAGAACCTGGCCCAGAGGCTTACACCTTATGCCTTTCTCTCCTGGTCGTTGGAGGCTGCAGGAGGGGCTGGGAATACCGATAGTTCTAATGCACTAGAAACGGCTGCCTTGGGTCTGCCTAATTGGTGACTCTCAGCACCTCTTTAAGGCCATGACTTGGAGAGGAGGATGCTATTATCTCCATTTTGCAGGTGAACCTGAAGAAGATCTGGGAGGCCATGACTCTCCCCTGCCCTGTGTTGTAGCACAAAGCAGGGAACCTGCAGCCCCTGCTCCAGCCCTCGTTGGGCTGAGTCAGAAAAGGTCTGTCCTGCTCTCAGCTCCCCACCCCTGGGAGGAGGCCTCTTTCCTCTCCCTGTGGAGTTGGTCCTGTGACTGTGCAAAGGCTGCACATGGGGTGGTTTCTGTCTGGGTTTCTGCTCCCTGAGGCCAGAACATGGCTTGCTTTCTGCAGGCTGGTAGGGGATGCGGGCTCTTGGCTCTACCCTCTGCCAACCCCTCCTGGGAGTTGGATGGAAGCAGATGCTTTCCCAGAAGTTCCTTCTTGGCTGCTGCAGTGAAAATCTGGGTGGAGTGTGAACTGTTCCCTTCAGGTAAATCAGAAAGTGCTGACAGCAACTGCCGTTTACCAAGCACCTGCATGCACAGGGAACCCCTGGGTGAGGATGCAGAGGTTCTGAGCTGGGGATGAATTCCCTTCCCCATGGCAAGCTGTGCTTATCAGGGCCTCATCCTACCATTGACTGGTGGCGTGAACCTGAGAAGTCCCTTTGTGCAGACTGCCCTCCATGCTCACAGCGCCCATAGTGCTAGATGCAGCTGATAGCTCCATTTTGCAGACTGGTAATACTGAGTCCCAGTGGTAACTAATTTGCTTAGTGTCATGCAGACCGTAACTGCCAAAATCCCTGTGACTTTGTGACTCAAGCCTTCGCCCTTCAGTATGTCCC
>NW_012109308.1:496795-500402 GCF_000951045.1 Mandrillus leucophaeus
TTTATTTAATTAATAGTTATTGAACACATACTACATTACAGTCACCATTCTAGGGCTGGGGAAGCAGTGGAGAATAGGCCAGATATCTCTCATGGAGCTTACGTTATAGTGGGATAGGAAAATAGCAAATAAGAAATAGAGACAGTGTTCAGTGCTGTCAAGTACAGAGCTATGGTGTGGGGTGTGTGCAGGGGAGGGCAGTTTTCAATCCAGGGTGCAGGGAGGACTTTTCTGAGGAAGTGACTTGGAGCTGAGGTCTGAATGACAGGTTGAAGTTAATCATGGGAAGGGTCTGAGGAGGATGGTTCCAGCGTGTGCAAAGGCCCTTAGGTAGGCATGAGTTTATTGTGTCTAAAGACCAGAAAGAAACCAAGACGCCCAGATAAAGGAGCGGGGTAGCAACAAATGAGCAAATGTTGGCAGGGGTCATATCATAAAAGGCCTTGAGGGCCAAGGTGGGAGGTTAGGCTTTATTCTAAGAGTGGTGGGAAGCCATTGGAGGCGTTTGAGCCTGAGAATGATATAATCTGACTTCTACTTTTAAAAGATCACTCAGGCTACTGGGTGAATGATGGATTGAGATGGAAAAGAATGGAGGCAATGGAGCCAGAAGGAGTCTTTCACAGTGAACAGGGGAGAGATGATGGGGATTTGTCCTAAGAAAAGGAGTCCAAATCCTTTGGATCAGTATCTACCCTGCCCCATCTCTAGCCCCAGCGCAAAGGATTCTGCAGTTTTCTGAGTCTTGGTGTGTTCCTCACTGGTCTCATCGTTGCTAAAAGACCTGAGGTGTGTGGAGCCTTGGGGTGGGAGGCACCCTTTGTTCTTGGGCAGCCTTGTGTGAGTTGCCAAGGCTCAGACACACCTGAGTTCACATACGGGCTGTATTCCCTACCCTGGGGGCAGCTCACTTCATTTCCACAGGCCTCAGCATCCCTATCTATCTATAAAACGGGAACAGGGATGCCTCCTTGTGGGGAGGATGAAATGTGACATGCCAGCCCAACGGGACATGTGCAAAGTAGGCCTTCGATAAATGGTGGCATCGTGCCTGCTCTTCGTTCCTCATCCCCTCCCTCGGTCTCCTGCCACCCCGCACTTGGGTAAGGACAGGAAACCCAACAGCATGTCTGAGAAGCTCCCTAGTAATGGAAATGTCAGCAGCAGAAGAAAAGGAGCCAGTGCTGCTTTGACGGCAGTGATGGCGATGAATGATTTATGTCCAACCTAATGGTTACATAAGCAGCTGTTACATTTTAAAATCATCATGCAAACAATATGAAACATTTATTTAAGTGGTTCTACACTATGGGGAATTTGATTTAATCAGCCTTTATTTCTGTTCTCATTAGAATGAAGTCTGGCAACTCTAGTAGACAGCACTACCTCCGTTCTGTAGCTTCCAGCTACTGAAAGCAAATATTTTTACTGAGCCACAATTAAACATTTATACAGCACCCGGCTCCCCATCTGGCCTGTGGAGGGGAGGGGTGATGCAGTGAATTCATCCAAAAATTCCACACAGAATAAAGCCAGATACACCCCCGCATCTAACAGAATTAATAAACCATCTAAAGAGTCCATTTGAGAATGAAAAACTTCACCGATTCATAAAATTTCTCCAAGCTGCTGTGAGCTGCAGGTAGCCAAGCTGGGGATCCTTGAGGCTGGCTTTTAATCTTCGCTCTTCTGGGCCAAGTGGAGTTTTTTGATTTTGTTTTGAATTCTAAGACCATCACAACTTAGAAATCATGGGAGATGCTAAGAAGATCCTCTAAACACAATATGACTTATTTGAAATTCCACCAGAATTTTCATGTGTTATATCTCCAAATTCAGGATATGGGTTCCTTTGGGGAGACAAATGGAGAGAGGTACACAAGGCAGGTTTTATTGTGTTGGTGATGTTTTATTTCTTACACTAGGTGGTGGTGCATGGATATCTGGTATTAGTCTTTCTATCTCTTTGTGTGTCTTAAATAGCGCATAATAGGAATTGAAAAAACAAAAACAAAAACAAAAAAAACAAGAAAGAAAAAGAAAGTCACTGGGTGTTGGAGTCAAAAGACCAAAAATCCAGTCTTGGCTCTGCTACTATCTCTGTGAAATTTGGACTTGCCTCTTGCCTTTTCAGTTTCCCTATCTATAAAAAGTCAGGACTAGAGCAGTGAGGGCTCTGTGAGGCTTCTGTCTGTTTGTTTGAGACAGTGTCATGCTCTGTCGCCCAGGCTGGAGTGGAGTGGTGTGATCACAGCTCACTGCAGCCTCCACTTCCTGGGCTCAAGCGGCTCAAGCAGTCCTCCCACTTCAACCTCCTGAGCAGCTGGGACCACAGGCATGTGCCACCATGCCCAGCTAATTTTTGTATTTTTGGTAGAGGTAGGGTTTCGCCATGTTGCCCAGGGTAGACTCTAAGTCCTGGACTCAAGCAATCCGCCTGCCTCAGGATAACAGGTGTTCACCATTAAATAAGTCTGGGAAATGCTGCAGACTCTCTGCCCTTTGGGAAAATCATAGAATGTTAAAGGTTCTGGGAAGTCTTGTGGCAAAGAGGTCTGTTTTGTTATGTATCTATTAACATCAAGAGGTACTAACATTCTGTAAAATAATCTCTGCGACCTGTTATTCTGGATTATGTCAAACACCCCTTTAGATTCTAGGTTCTTTAGGGCAACAATTTTTGCCTATTAACAGAGCAATCGCTAACCATCCCTGAAACATAAACCAGACACTCCAGCCAATCACTTTCCTCTAGGTTAGCCAGCTGAGCACCTTTCCTTCCTGTTCCAAGTCCCGGCTTCTTGCCCCTGGGTTCATGCTGACCCCCTCACTGCTGAGTAACTCTTCCTGAGCCAGTCACTGAAGTTCTTGGGTATCTAGCTTTCTTTTCTTCTTGTTTCCTCATTCTAGAAGCATAAATTGTCCAGACCGTCTCTTGCTCAGTATGAGATGATAAAGTTGAAGACCAGAGAGACTGTGTGACAGAGACATAGTCACACAGCTGTGGGTGGCAGAGCTGAGACCAGAATGAAGTTCCTTTCTCACTGCCCTCAAATGCATTGTTTTACATCCAATTTACATTCTGCCCTGTGCACGTACATCCTTGATGCTGTTTCTTTCTGTTTATCTATGATGGTTTTTCATGTCTCTCCTGGGAAGACTGTATTCTCCTTAAAGGCACAAGTCACATCTGTGTTTATATAAATTCTAACACTATTCTGAGGACAGCATGGTGCTGAAAACACTCTCAATGCCAAGTTATTGAATGTCCCAACGGATTCTTCTCCCTGCCAAGTCATTTCAGCTCCAAACACTCCTTCCTGGAGTGATGCAGACACATCATTTTATTCACACAAAGTTGTTTTTAAAACGCCCCTTCAAATGTGGGAGGGATTCGGAAGTACAGAATAACATTGACCCTAATCAAGTGTTCTTAATCAACTATTCACGTTGGAAAAATACATCTTGGTTCAGTGAAATTCTGGAATAACCACACCCACTCAATTTGAGTGAGGAAGACACAACTTGGCAGACGCTATGGTCCTAATGTTTCTGTCCTCTCCCAAATTCATATATTGAAATCTAATCACCAAGGTGATGGTGTTGG
>NW_012109308.1:500452-645789 GCF_000951045.1 Mandrillus leucophaeus
CACCCCCGCATCTAACAGAATTAATAAACCATCTAAAGAGTCCATTTGAGAATGAAAAACTTCACCGATTCATAAAATTTCTCCAAGCTGCTGTGAGCTGCAGGTAGCCAAGCTGGGGATCCTTGAGGCTGGCTTTTAATCTTCGCTCTTCTGGGCCAAGTGGAGTTTTTTGATTTTGTTTTGAATTCTAAGACCATCACAACTTAGAAATCATGGGAGATGCTAAGAAGATCCTCTAAACACAATATGACTTATTTGAAATTCCACCAGAATTTTCATGTGTTATATCTCCAAATTCAGGATATGGGTTCCCTTGGGGAGACAAATGGAGAGAGGTACACAAGGCAGGTTTTATTGTGTTGGTGATGTTTTATTTCTTACACTAGGTGGTGGTGCATGGATATCTGGTATTAGTCTTTCTATCTCTTTGTGTGTCTTAAATAGCGCATAATAGGAATTGAAAAAACAAAAACAAAAACAAAAAACAAGAAAGAAAAAGAAAGTCACTGGGTGTTGGAGTCAAAAGACCAAAAATCCAGTCTTGGCTCTGCTACTATCTCTGTGAAATTTGGACTTGCCTCTTGCCTTTTCAGTTTCCCTATCTATAAAAAGTCAGGACTAGAGCAGTGAGGGCTCTGTGAGGCTTCTGTCTGTTTGTTTGAGACAGTGTCATGCTCTGTCGCCCAGGCTGGAGTGGAGTGGTGTGATCACAGCTCACTGCAGCCTCCACTTCCTGGGCTCAAGCGGCTCAAGCAGTCCTCCCACTTCAACCTCCTGAGCAGCTGGGACCACAGGCATGTGCCACCATGCCCAGCTAATTTTTGTATTTTTGGTAGAGGTAGGGTTTCGCCATGTTGCCCAGGGTAGACTCTAAGTCCTGGACTCAAGCAATCCGCCTGCCTCAGGATAACAGGTGTTCACCATTAAATAAGTCTGGGAAATGCTGCAGACTCTCTGCCCTTTGGGAAAATCATAGAATGTTAAAGGTTCTGGGAAGTCTTGTGGCAAAGAGGTCTGTTTTGTTATGTATCTATTAACATCAAGAGGTACTAACATTCTGTAAAATAATCTCTGCGACCTGTTATTCTGGATTATGTCAAACACCCCTTTAGATTCTAGGTTCTTTAGGGCAACAATTTTTGCCTATTAACAGAGCAATCGCTAACCATCCCTGAAACATAAACCAGACACTCCAGCCAATCACTTTCCTCTAGGTTAGCCAGCTGAGCACCTTTCCTTCCTGTTCCAAGTCCCGGCTTCTTGCCCCTGGGTTCATGCTGACCCCCTCACTGCTGAGTAACTCTTCCTGAGCCAGTCACTGAAGTTCTTGGGTATCTAGCTTTCTTTTCTTCTTGTTTCCTCATTCTAGAAGCATAAATTGTCCAGACCGTCTCTTGCTCAGTATGAGATGATAAAGTTGAAGACCAGAGAGACTGTGTGACAGAGACATAGTCACACAGCTGTGGGTGGCAGAGCTGAGACCAGAATGAAGTTCCTTTCTCACTGCCCTCAAATGCATTGTTTTACATCCAATTTACATTCTGCCCTGTGCACGTACATCCTTGATGCTGTTTCTTTCTGTTTATCTATGATGGTTTTTCATGTCTCTCCTGGGAAGACTGTATTCTCCTTAAAGGCACAAGTCACATCTGTGTTTATATAAATTCTAACACTATTCTGAGGACAGCATGGTGCTGAAAACACTCTCAATGCCAAGTTATTGAATGTCCCAATGGATTCTTCTCCCTGCCAAGTCATTTCAGCTCCAAACACTCCTTCCTGGAGTGATGCAGACACATCATTTTATTCACACAAAGTTGTTTTTAAAACGCCCCTTCAAATGTGGGAGGGATTCGGAAGTACAGAATAACATTGACCCTAATCAAGTGTTCTTAATCAACTATTCACGTTGGAAAAATACATCTTGGTTCAGTGAAATTCTGGAATAACCACACCCACTCAATTTGAGTGAGGAAGACACAACTTGGCAGACGCTATGGTCCTAATGTTTCTGTCCTCTCCCAAATTCATATATTGAAATCTAATCACCAAGGTGATGGTGTTGGGAGGTGGGGCCTTTGGGAAATTATTAGGTCGTGAGGCTCGAACCGTCACAAATAGGTCTAGTGCCCTTAGAAAAGAGGCTGCAGAGAGCTGCCTTGTCCTTACACCCCCGTGAAGACACAGCAAGAAGATGCCATCAGTGAACCAGAAAGCAGGCTCCCGCCAGACACCAATTCTTAATCATGGATTTCCCAGCCTTCAGGAATGTGAGAAATAAATTTCTGTGGTGTATAAGGTCAGTTTATGATATTTTGTTATAGCAGCCATAATGGGCCAAGACAGAAGAAACGTTTTTACTATGAATTAAAAGAGAGACCACGTGATTTCTGGGGAGAAACCCTTCACACAACCACATGGCGAAATTGGGTGTGAAAGAAGCTCCTGCTTTTTAAAGAGCTGCTTTAAACATGCCTTCTGGAAAAGAGTTCCCATTTTCTGCTAAATCCTTTTGCAACCAGGAAACAAGAGTGCACCACGGCCAAGGTTTGCCGATGTCGTAAGTGACTTGAGTTTGCTCCATGGCCGTGCATCTTCTCTGGGGACATCTTCAGCAACAACACCCCTCCAACCCCAAGTTCTTTCTGGGGAGCTGATCCTGAGGCCCACTGTGCTATTTTCCCGGATGCTGACACTTTCCTTCAAGGTGGTTTTTCAAGCAAGGAACGTCTGTCCACCAGATGGCAGTGTACCAAGAATCCAATCAAATGGCTCCTGCTCAGATCAGGGCTAGACCTCGCTGTCCAGCTGGCAGACCCCAGCCATACGTGGCTATTGAGTCCTTAGAGTGTGAGTAATCCGAATTGAGATATGCTGTAAGGTTAAAATACCCACTGACTTCGAAGACTGAATACAAAGAAATGGGTTTGAAGGGAGAAGAAGAAGACACAGTATTTCATGAATAACTATTTTCTATTGATTACATCTTGAATAACATTTTGAATATACAGTGAACCTTGAACAATGTGGGAGTTAGGAGTGTCAACCACCACGCCATCTAAATTCTGTGTAGAACCTTTGATTCCCCAGAAACTTAACTCCTAATAGGCTACTGTTGACTGGAAGACTTACTCATTACATAAACAGTTGATTAACACATATTTTATATGTTATATACATTATATACTGTATTTTTTTTTTTGAGACGGAGTTTCACTCTTGTTGCCCAGGCTGGAGTGCAATGGTGCGATCTTGGCTCACTGCAATCTCCTGTCTCCCAGGTCCAAGTGATTCTCCTGCCTCAGCTTCCTGAGTTGCTGGGAATATGCTGTATTCTTACAGTAAATGAAGCTAGAGAAAAGAAAATGTTATTAAGATAGATCATAAAGAAGAGAACATATATTTACTATTTATTAAGTGAAAGTGGATCATCAGAAAGATCATCATCCTCTTTGTTTTCATGTAGAGTGAGCTGAGGAGGAGGCGAAAAAGGAGGGGGCTGGTCCTGCTGTCTCAGGGGTGGCAGAGGAGGGGCTGGTCCTGCTATCTCAGGGGTGGCAGAGGCTGAAGAAAAGCCATGTGTAAGTGGACCCACACAGTTCAAGCCTGTGTTGTTCAAGCGTCAACTGTATTGGGTTAAATAAAATATCATAATAAAACAGATTTTACTTGATTCCTTTATCTTTTCAATGTGGCTATGAAAAAATGCAATGTTACGTATGTGGTCTCATTGTGTTTCTGTTGGCCAGAAAAGAGAGACAGTGGGCAGAGAAAGGCCACACTGGGAAGCTGGGTAGAGCCAGCACTCACGGTCCCATGCAAAGTGGAAAGAGCATGGCCTTTGGTAAATGACCACCTGGGCTTGAACTGCAGCTCCGTCATTTATTTTGGACTTGTGACTTAATCACTTCAAGTGTTGGTTTCCCCAGCTGTCAGTGGGCATAAGCATGCTTCCTTCTCCCATGGATGCTGTGAGGGTCAGATGTAGGACAGCCATAAATCATGGCCTGCTCAGGCCTGCGTCTCAATGCAATTATTAACAGCACCTCCTTCAGAATTTTGTCAGTTAAAGCAATAAATTATACAGTTTCCCTGGTGAAATGACATCACATATATTAAGCACTTGGAACACTGTAAGTGTACCATGTTATGTCTAAAATGATCACACGACTCAGAGATGGAAGATGGTGACTTTTTCTTCTATAACTCCACATAATTTCTGACTCCAAGCTCCATTTCTGGTTGAAGCAGGAAACTCAAACCTAGTCATTTTCAGGTAAATGTGGTTATTTTAGAATTATATTCAAATCCAGAGTTCTATCTTCTTCCTTCTTCCATGGGTAGAGTCTACACTAGGGGATTGCTGGCTTATGCAGGTCACAGCATTGGACAGGGAGGGAATACTTGGTGTTTACTTGACTTCCCTTGGCTTCCTTCCTCCACCTCTCTGATTACTTCCTCCTCTGCTGATGGCATCAGGGTCCTGCCATGGTCCACAGCTCCTCCTCTGCTGCGGAACCTCCAAACCTCTCTGGGGTCTTGGCCTCTGCAGCCTCCTAAGGACTGACCGTGTTTTTCCATTTCAGAGGTCAGCACTGGACACTGACTCTGCCTGTCCCCTCTGTCTCAGCTCTCTTCTTCCATTCACCTGGATAATGACGTTTACACTTTCGGAAGATCTGTTAGTTCAGTAACCATGTAGACTTTGCACCTGTTCCGTCCCTTGTTTTTTTGCTAAGGTTATGGGATAGAGAGACAAATAAGAAAGGTTACTGCCCTCCAGGGAAATATAGTCTTAACCAGGACACTCACTCAAATGGCACATGAAAAATGATAGCTTCCAGAAAAGAAATGTAAATAGAGGGCTATATGACTGGGAAGGATGAACTGGTTACTTGTGGGCAAGAAAGCCAGGGTCGAGGAACTTGTAGCTGCTGCTGAGTGGTCTTGAGGGACACCTGGAAATGTGGAGGGATGGTGATCCAGCAGAGGACCCAGTGTGAGCAAAGGCTTGGAGGTGGGATGGCCTTTCTGTAGGTACAATAGTTCAGTTTGATTGAAGGGAAGGCTGTTAGTGGTGAGGAGTGAGACAGGCTGAAAAGTACTTTTAAAGCTCTGAATGGAAGGTTGCAGAGTTTGGTTTTGATCCCATGGGCACAGTTCTGAGTAGGGGACTGGATGGGATCCGAATTGTATTTTGAGAACCTTTACCCAGAAGTCACACATAACAGACTGAGGGGGAAGCAGGGAGCCAGTGGGACCCAGTCAGGAGGACTCGAGGAGGAAGGGGCTGGAGAAATGATGGGAAGCGGTTATTTGTTTTGCTTTTTGAGACAGAGTCTCACTTTGTAGCCCAGGCTGGAGTGCAATGGTGCAGTCTCAGCTCTGCAACCTCCACCTCCTCAGTTCAAGTAGTACTCCTGTCTCAGCCTCCCCAGCAGCTGGGATTATAGGTGCACACGACCCTGCCCAGCTACATTTTGTATTGTTAGTAGAGATGGGGTTTCTCCATGTTGGTCAGGCTGGTCTTGAACTCCTGACCTCAAGTCATCCACCCACCTCAGCCTCCCCAAATGCTGGGATTACAGGCATGAGCCACCGCGCCTGACCAGGAAGGGGTTATCTGAAAGAGACATTACTGAGGTTGATTTCAGAAGCTTTGGGCACTGATGAGATGTATAAAATTAAAGGAGGGGCAGACAAAGGTGATTTTCAGGTTTGGAGTGGGTGGAAAGTCAAAGAGTGGTGCTCACGGAAGACAGAATTTAGCTTTGGCAGCACAAAGTCAGACTCCTGTGGTGGGCATCAGGAGGCTTATAAGCTGCCTGGTTGTCCAAACGAAGATGTCTAGTGGGCAAGACTGGGTATGAGGAGAGAAGGGCAAGGTGGACAAGTGAATTGGAGAGTCATTTTATTTTAGGAAATTAGGACTTAGGAAAAGAAGAGACAGCAAATCAGGTAAGTGTATTTGTCAAATCCTCAATAGGAAGCAGATGCTACTCTACCTTCAGTTGATTTGAGGAGGGTTCATTCCCAAAAGGACTCATGATCAAGGTGTCAGTGGAGTGTAGAGAAAACACCAGGGGACATTTAGAACCAGGGCCAGGGCAGCAGAGCTTTTGCTATCTCTATACCTGGAAAAAAAAAAACAGGGAGTGGGGAATTTACCAGAACCCAGATGACAAGAGGGTTTTGCAGAGTCAGATGCTTTGGGAGGGGCGGTGACGTCTGCCAAGGTGGCCTCACACAGAAAGGACCAGGTGAATATAGACCCCATCTCCCATTGGCAGAGAGTGGAGCATTTGGGACAAATGGAAGGTTCCAGCAAAGCAGCCATAACCTCTACTCTCAGGGAGGAAGAGGCTCACTAATTCCCCAGGAGAGAAAGATTTCTGGCTGCTTATTCCTTTATTCAATAATTTTATTGAGTTTCTTTCTTATTATAAATGTAGTACATGTTCATTGTAGAGAAATTAGACACTATAGACACGTGAAAATAAGAAATTAAAAGTCAATAGAAATCCCAGTCCTCAGACAAAATGACTGCTTACAAAAATGTGATTATTCTGGACTTTTCTGTTAAAATACATAATTTAGATATCTTTTTATGTTGGTACATACAAACAGATGTCATTTTGAACAGCTACTTTTATATGGAGGCATCACAGTTTATTTACATAAGCCCTCTTAGTGGAGATTCTTATTGAGTTCCACATACTAAATAATACTGCATCCTTCTAGCTAAATATTTTACCTCCTTAGGCTTAGCTCCTATTGGTGGAATTGCTGGGTCAAAAGATATACTCAATTAAAAAGATATGGCACCATATTCTAGCATTAATTTTAAAAAGAGGATATTATTTAAGGGTTAATGGGTGGATTTCTTTGTTAAACCTATCTTAGAAATTTTAGTGAATCTGAGAAAATTACTAGACTTCACTGCCTTAGTTTCCCCATCTGTAAAATGGGGATGATAAAAGTATGCAACTTACAGGGTTGTTGTTAGGATTAACTCATTTCCTGTTTGCCCCAAGAAATGAGTGCTGGCAGTGAGCTGCACTTTTTTTTTTTTTCCTAGACAGGAAATGGGTAAAACGAGTTATGGTAAGTATTAAAAAAATTAGCTGTTACTATTGCCAAATGTCTTCTTACACCGGAGATACTGAGTGGCTTGATCTTCATTTTAAATGCAGAAATGTAGCTTTTTCGTTAAAGACCCAGCTCTGTCATAGCATTGAGGCAGAAGGGAAGTCCCCTGTGACAAGGTCGAGTTAGCAAACCCCTGGCCTCCAGCATGGTTTGACCAGGAATGACGAGTCTCTTCAATGATCACTCTTCCTCATCACTTCTTTAAGCTGACTTCCGGGAGGAGGCGGAAGTGGAGGATCCAGGCCTTCCCTGCCTGGGCCTGGAGTTTGTGGTTCCGGATTGAGAGCCTGCCCATGAGGGCTAGAGGGGTGGCTGAGCGCTGAGCTGCCCTAGTAGTGTTGCTTCCTTGATAGGACGACTCTCTCCCACCCTGAGATATGACTTGGGGCCACATCAGCTCTGACTTCAGCCTCAGGAGTTCAGACCAGATTTAGGAATCCTCCCCAGCCTTCCCAGAGTGAGGCTGGGCAACAAGGAGAGAGGAGTGTGAGAGTGGGCCAGGGGTGGACCTTGGGACATCTGGGAGGTTTCCAGAGGGCCTCTTGTCACTCCTGGAACTGAGTTTGCACTCCTCACTGTGGCCTCCTGACTAGCTCTTCTGGCTCTTGGAGCACCCTTCTTCAATCCCGCTCTCTCTCCTCTCCAGCAGCCTTCCACAAGGCAAGCCTGTTCCTGCCTGAGAGCTGTGCAGTGGCTGTGCCCTCTGTCTGGAGTGCTCTTCCTCAGCACTTCCCAGGGCTGGCAATTTCATGGCATGGAGACGTCACCTCCACAGGGAGGCTCCCCTAGTCACCTGGTCCTCACCTTCATCCACTGGAGAACCTATTGAGTGCCAGGCACTTCTGGGCCCCAGGGATAGAGAGAGAATCGAGATACAAAAAACTCTTAGTGGAGCTCACAGCCCAGTGGAGAGGAGCAGACAACAAATGAGGGAGACACCAGGGAATGGTCAGAGAGCCCCTTCGAGACACGAGCCTGGAGGGTCGATAGGATGGCGGGCCCGAAACTGGTCTGGACCATGAAGTCAGAAGGCTTGTTGCGTACTTGATGTTCCTTCTGAAACTGTTCAGAAAGAAGGAACTAGCCATGTTCCCCGGGGAGGCTAAGCAGTGGTTCTCACCTGGGCAGTGTGTTTTGAGACGTTTTTGGTTGTCACGGCTGGGGTTGGGGGGTGCCTCTGGTATCCAGTGGGTAGAGGCCAGGGACAATGCTAAATGTCACAGCACATAGGACAGTCCCCCACAGCAAAGAATTATCCCGTCCAAAATGTCAGTAGTGCCGTTGTAGAAAGTCCTGAGCTGTAGGATTAGGGATCCAAGGATGGGAACACACTGAGGGAAACGTGAGGGAGAGGCAGACGGCAAACACAAACACAAAAGCAGGAAGAAGTCAGCAGGCAAGCCTCTCCCCAGTTTCCTCCATCAGCCCCATCCCCTCACTCAGAAACAATGAGGCAATATCCTCGTGGGTTATCCCGATTGATTATCACGGTGTCTACTCAGAGATAAAGAGAGAAGAATATGTATGACAGGAGATAAAATGCTACATTTAAACTTAGCTAAGGTAACAGCATTTATGAATCATGAAAAGTTATGCAGAAACTGAGTTCATCATTAAAAATTCATTCAACAAATATTTGCTGAGCACCTACTATGTGCTGGGCATTGGAAACCTTCCCAACACCTGGAAGAATCTCCTCCCCATCTCTACAGCTCCCCTTTCGCATCGCACATAGAAACAAGAAGCCACAGAGTGGGAAAAGCCCAGGTAGATTCAGCACATTTATTTATACTCCAAAGAATACTCATTGAATTTTCAGTTGAAAAGCTGAAGTAGATTTTGATAGAGAAAGGATAGCAAGTAATGATTTCCTTCTTTCAAACACACACACATTTTGTAAGTTCCTGAAACCGGGATTCATTGAACAATCAACATCTAGCATTAATAGAATGATAAAAGAAAAACTTCAGCAGAATTAAATTTGAAAGAGTTTAGTTGAGCAATGAATGATTTCGAATTGGGCAGCCTCATGAGCCAGAGTAGACTCAGAGACTCCAGTGCAGCCATGTGGTGGGAAAAGATTTATGGACAGGAAAAGGAAACTGATGCACAGAAAACAGAAGTGAGGTACAGAAACAGCTGGGTTGGTTATAGCTCAGCATTTGCCTTATTTGAATATGGTTCTAACAGTTGGCCACATTTGATTGGCCAAAACTCCTTGATTGGCACAAGTGTAGGCTACAGTCTGTTTACATCTCTACTTGTTATAGTTCACAATGTGTGGAGAAATCTTTAGGCTGACCTAAAAATATGTAAGGAGGCAGCTTTAGGTTAAACTTGATTTAACAATAGACTTTTTCTTAAAAAGCTTCATCAGGTTGATTGCATGTCTCACAGCAGAGGGTATCTTAGATACAAGGGAAAATATTAGATATGACATACAGACCATAGTTTCTTCTCCCTTGCCTGAGGCAGACATTGCTAACTGATTGCAGCACTCTTGATTGCATTTACAGAATTCTGGAGCCAGTCTCAGAGTTCTTCCCAAGGCAGGGCTACTGACACTCAATGCCCATTAATCTTAGTTGCTGTGAGGATGACACATATCTGCCTTCTACATTGACTGTCACCTTAGGTCACTTCTTTCCCATCTTCAACTTGTGCTGCCTTTTTTTTTTTTTTTTAAACTTCCACTTAGGAATGGTAGCAGATACAGTTGGACAAGACTATGGGAACATGCAGGATTCATAAATAGTTGTGGTTTGTTGATTTCCCCATGTAAGAGAGAGGTGAGTGGGTTCTGAGTCAGTCAATGGCTCCTTCTCACTGTGACAAGGGGAGGCTGGGCTGGTGGAGGAGACCAGTCTGTGCTGAGAGGGAGACCCTGCCCTCATTCCATGTGGCAGACCAGGAAGCCAAGGACACAGTCAGGAGACCATTTTTACATATTTATGTATAAAAGTCATGTCCAATGTGTGATGCTTTTCAGCTTCCAAAAATCTCTCACCATGCTTAATTCCTCGGCCTTCACAACAGTGTGTGACACAGTTACTAGTACCATCCCCATCTTACAGATGAAGAAACTGAGGCTCAGAGAAGTGCAAGGCCACACCCAGGAGAGAGAGATGGCTAGATGTTTGGGATTTGAGTCCATCTCTTCTGACTCAAGACCTAGAGTTCTTTCTAGTACCACACAGCTGCAGCATTTGCACTGTGACATTTTAATTTTGCATAGCTATGTTTAGAAAGGTGTCATTATGACAAAAAATGAGCCCATTGAGTGCCAAGGCCAGGCGTGATGACTTTGAAAGTGTCCATTGCAGCTGTGCCTCGTGGCCCCAGCCAGAGGGCCCTGAGAGACCCAGGCCAGGCTTCATCCACCAAGACCCCACAGTCCTCTGTGATGCAGGTTGGCACGGGAGCCAAGGACCTGCTCTGGTCTGCTCTCTGGTGCTCAAGCTAATGTCCTGTGTAGGCTACACACCTGTGGATTTACCCATCATCATTCCTTCCTTCCTCCCTTCTTTCATTCACTCATTCGACAGATCTTCACTGAGCACTTGCTATGCCAAGCCCTGCTTTAGCACTGAGGATACAGCCTGTGTGCAAACCAGACGACAATCGCCACTGCTGTTTCCATTCCAGAGGGACAGAAGATACACAAATAAAATGAAGAGTATGTCAGGTAGTCACGGGGCTGGGTGCCTGGGGCAGCAGGTGTGTGGTGTAAACAAGGGGGTGGGGGGAAGGAAGAAAATTTGAATAGGGTGATCAGGGAAGGTCTTGCTGAGAAGGGGGCTTTTCAGCAAAGAAAAGGATTGAGCCATGCGACCGGACAGGGAAAAGCATTTCAGGCAGAGGGAACATCTGGTGCAGAGGCCCTGAGGTGAGAGCCAGCAGAGAAAAAGCAAGCTCCCTCTCTCTGCACTGCACCCCTGGAGGAAGCTGCATTCTAGTTTTCTCCATCTAAGACAGCACTGCAAGGACCTCCAGGAGGCATTTTGCTGGTTTTGTTTCTTCACATTTGTTCCGCAATCTAGGGGCAAATGTCCAGAAGTCACATTTCTGGATGAAAGGGTTTGCACATTTTAAATAGTAGGAGTCACTTCCTGAAACCCTCTCCTATAGCATTTTTCCTCTTTCCCCCTTGGAGGGCCAGATGGATCTCCCCAAATCCTTTACCTCTTGCTACTTGAATGTCCAGAGGCCTCAATGGCTGCCTGCTGCCTGCAGGAAAAAAGCTAACATGTTGGACTCACATTCAAGGCTTCCTCCTTCTGTCCCCCAAGGCTTCTCCCATCTTTTCTCCTGCTTTTTCCCTATAGACTCTACTTGCTTCTCCCACAGATGTGCCTGCAGGACCTGAAAAAAAGGAAAGTCAAGAAAGCTCATCTACCTGGTGGGGCCACAAGTCAACTAAACTGTATTGGTGGGCTGGTTAGAGGCTCAGTGGTCACACATCCCTGCAACCCCCAGTCCCTTTGTTATGCCTCATCTCTCAACCATTTGTCCTTTCTTTTCATTGGGTCCAACATTTATTCATTCAGCCAGCAGGTACCATCACCTGCTATGGGCAGGCCCTCTGCTAAGCATGGGGGAACTTGTACTGCCAAACACTAGGCCCCAGCCCTCAAAGTGCACCCTTTCTGGAATCTTCCATAACCCCTCCAACCTCTCCCTCTCCATCTACCCTGGGAGCCTCCCTTGACCAACCCAGAGCCCTGACTGCCCCCTCCTCTGACCTCCATGGCACCTACTCTCTGACTTTTATTTGATGCTCGGCACTGGTTTATTGACTGTTACTTATTATCTTCTAAATAAATCTGTATTTCATCTCTCCAAGTAGACCGAAGCTAGGAGAGGGCAGAGAATACATCTTATATTAAGTGTCTGCAACCCTCTCTGCACCTAGAAGATTGTCTGGCACCTTGGAGTTGCTTATTAAATATAGATTTGTTGGGGATATAATCATGTCTCAATTCTGCTCAAAAAAGAAAAAAAAAATGTTGATAAAATCCAAATTCCTTAGTGTAGCATTTAAGGCCTTTCTTTTCGGATTCCACTAGACCTCACCACCTCCAAGAAGCCTTCCAGGTTGACACAGAGCCACCGCCATACACATATGCACACATGTGCATATGTAATCTCTCTCTCTCTCTCTCTCTCTCTCTGTCCCCTGGCTGTCCTCTGTCAGAATATTTGTCTGCTCAGTGGATGAGAATTTGGTCTCTGAAGGTACGAACCCCTGGGTTTGAACCATGACTCTGCCACATATTGGCTGTGTGGCAGCCCCCTCACATCTTTGAGCCTCAGCTTCCTCACCTGTAAAATGGGCATCGTAATGACATTTGACCCCTAGCGGGGATAGAGGAGGTACCGTGAGGTAAAAGTGAGCAAGTGCTCCCAAGGAGCTCTCGCACCCCGCCAGGTCCATGCAAGGCTGCAATCAATTAGCATCGCTTGGATGAAATCGTCTTGGCCACATGATATGTCTGGGTGCTCCTTGAGGGCAACATAGAGCTGGCTCTGCTTCCCTCTAAACCTCCAGTATCTGGGAGGGTGTGCAACAGGAAAGGTGTTAAAATCACATTCACTGGGTAGGTGACCATCTATATTCACTTTGATAGAAAATCTGACAAACACAATCATCTCTCATCCCAGAATAGCCCTGAAGCCCACTGGGGGAGCATGACTAACAGTAAGAAGGCAGGACTCTGGAGTTGCACCTGCCTCTGTGTGGGGCCCTGTTCCACCATCCTCCCAGGCATCTTTGTGCACCTGCACTGAGCCAACCTCAAAATTCTTCTGACAGATTCACTGAGATTCATTCAGACACCACTAATTTCTTTCTATTTATCCTGATCCAAGTAATTTATAAATTTTCCCATTATAATTTAATTTTCTCCCTTCCTCCCAAACCAGAGCACATTGCCCACAGAGACATGGGCCATTGTTTATATTTATAGCTTCCTTATTAATCCTGCCCTGACCTCCGGCACAGAGCCCAGCCTGGGGGAGCAACTTCAGTTCCCTTTCCACAGGGCCTATTTAAAATGCCTTTCTTTTAATTGGTCCAAAACAGGTGAGCTTAAAAAGAAAAAAAAGCCAGCTTTCCTATTCCATTTCAGGGTGCAAGAAGAACATGCAGGTGCACCTGCACTGTGTCTGCGATCCCCTGTGTGGGGGACCCAGGTGCACCCATACTGTCTGTGATCCCCTGCCTGGGGGATCCAGGAGGCCTGCACAGGGAAGGCTGACCAGACGGGATGGCTGGCAGGGGTTCATGGCACTCTGATGGCTTTGCCCAGGATTCCTGATAGTTACACTGGATCTAAAAACAAAATCATATAAAACTAGAAAACACTACGGATTCAAATTTGGCCTTTAGCAGAACAAGCACTTAAAAATGCCGGTCAAATGCTAACAGCTAACCTCTTAGATACCTACTACTTGTTTTTGAGTATTTACTAGGCTTTCGGCACTGATCTAAGTTCTTTCTAGGTATTAACCTCTTGGATCCTCATGACAACCCAGATGAGAAATGCGTTGTGTTACCCTTTTGACAGGTAAAGGCATTGAGGCACACTGAGGGTATGCAACTCAACCACATTCCTGAGCTCTAAGCAGCACACAGGGCCAGGCCTCGCCCATGTGAATACTTTGTAGAACTGGCATAAGACACCCTGCTGTCAGTGGAGTTCCAGGGACCATGGCTTAGTAGAGGGGCACGGGCTGGGCCCCCCTTGTCATCTTGGCCTGGAGCTCTGGAACAGGGCATAACCCACCCAGCCCTACATGGTGATCCTGGTGGCAGGGATAGGTTGGAACCGAGACCACCTCAAGAGCCTGTGCGTGTCACTACTGCACAACCCTGCCTCTGTGAACTTTCTCACGGGGTACTGTTTGTCCCCAAGTTACAAGAGCAAAGCCATGGGACGGAGAAGTCACTTGACCTTGTTGACTTGCTAAGAGCAGCTGGACAGGTGAGTTCACACACGCATTGCACACATTGTGACCCCAGGTCTAATCCCTGAGGGTAACTTTTTGAGGTCTCAAGACCCTGAAGGCAGGTGGTCCTGGGGGAGTGTCCTGATGGATTTTTGTAAATTAAGAACCCACTCCCAGCCAAGGAAGACAGTGGTGACACAGCCAAGTTTGAGATTTCAACTTCAGGAGATGGAATGAAGGCAGAGGAATGGCACAGTCTCGAGCATCAGCCAGACCGGTGTTCACATCCCCGATCTGCCTCTTAGGTCTGTGTGATGTGAGCTGGGGTGCATCAGTAATCAGGCAGAGTCTGGAGAGGAACAGTCACTGATTGTTGAGTCCCTAGAATACAGCCTCTCCCCCTACTGCCCCTCCCACCTCTACAGCCTTCAGGGCGGCTCACTGGCAAACCGCACCTTGCAGTGCCTGGGCAGTGTGTGCTATTGATGACACCCTTAGAGCCCAGGTGTTCCAGGACTGAAACGTTTCCAGAGCAGCCTGACTTTCCCTCCAGCACTTTTCCTTCTTCCTTCAAATACTCACGCAAAAAGACCCACCTCCTGACTGAGCTTTTGCTCTGCTGCTCTTTTCCTGTGCCTTCTTTTTTCTTTTCAACTAAGGTTTTGTTGTTGTTGTTGTTGTTGTTGTTTGGCAAGGGCTGCAGTGACAGCAGAGAAAGCATTCTTCAAGAAGCCAGGGGGCATTCAAAATACAATTTTTTCCTTTATGCCAATAAGAAATATCAAATACCCCAAACCAAACAACCACCTTCACCCCACCCAAACTATGCCAATTACTTTCTCTCATCGCCCGAGAAGGACAGGAATGCATCTGGAATTTGACCATTTCCTCTCTGTCTGAGACATGGGAAGCAGCTAGGGGCAAGTGTGCTTCTGTGAGGTGTTTTCCATCTTCCTAGTTTGGGGTGCAGGATGATTCTGCTCACGCTCTCGGAAATCACAGACACCTGGTTCCTATTAAATTACATGACAATGAGCTCATTCAGTCAGCCTGTGGTGAGAGCAGATTACAGACCAGGATCTGGCTGAGCCCTGGAGATTCCCTGGGGATTAACAGCTTGCATTCAAGCAACTGGTCTCCCTCCAATGGCCCTGCTCTATTTAACTGAGACTGTCACGAGCCAAGAACTCTTCCATAAACAGTTCTCTGCCAGTCAATAATTGGAATCTCCTTCTATCATCTAGTAACCATCTTTTATCTAACAATTCCTTCCTCCAATTAATGCCATCCACCACTGACCACTGGGGGATTTCAAGATAACATTAACAGGCAAATGACAACAGCTAGCATTGGAATTTTATCTCATGAGCAACTGTAAATGACCCACTCATATTACCTCCCTTAATCTATTCTAGAAGCTAAAAACTATTATCCTGCCCATGTTACAGGTGGGAAAATTGAGGCTGAGAGAGATGAAGCTATTTGCCTTAAGTCACACAGCAGAGTAAGCTGTGCTTCAACAAAGCCCATGCTTTTTGAGGAACACCCCTAAACCTAAGATGCCACCACAGTTGAAGGTCATTGTCACTACCCTACTGAAGATGAGGTGGTATTTTGATCAAATAGTACAATTTACACCCATAAATCCTCTATGACATGTTTGGAACCTGAGCAGGAATGTGACACATTTTCAGATTGGGCACTTGTTCTATCAACGATGTCCAAGTTTGCCCTGCCCTCAGGAAGCGTGTTGGATAGATGGGAAGTCAAGACTAGCAAATGTAAAATGACGACAGAAGCAACACAAGGCAGATCCTAAAATGTGTTCTGAAATGTATAAATACTGTAGGGCAATGCTTTTCAAAGTGCATTCTATAGAAATACAGTTCCCTGTAGTGTTAATATGTCTTTAAAAATATTCAACAGTCACAAATATAATGATAGTCCTTGTGTTCAAGGATTGGGATTGTTGGTAAAATTTTAAACCTCCCTATCTTTACATAGCATTAGAAAAGATTTTTTTGTTTGGTTATACTTCTGGATAGAAGGAAATAAAAGTATCAGCCAAGGCAGATAGTACCCTTACCTTTCTAAATTCCTGCCCGTCTTTAGATCTATAAACGTTCCTCCCATTCCCAGCAGCTGCACCCACCTTAGTTGTGGGAAAGCACCTGCAATCCTTGTCTTTCTTGTTACATAACACGATGGGGCACAGGCCCAGGCCTGGGGTCCTTAACCATGGCACAGGCAGCTTCCCCCACTAGCAGCAGCAGCCGTCACTCTTAACTGGTCCATGGTTAGCTGGTCCGTGGTGTGGACAGGCAAGGTTTGCTGCCCACCATGTGCGCCACAGACCCTAGGTTGCTTCCCAGTGTCAGTTCCTCAAAATCACCCCCAAGGTTCCACGCTCCTCTGAGGACTCCCTCAGCTGAGGATTTCATAGGCTGAGTATCTTGCAAGCAAGAGAGTAGTATGGACTTCTTGGTCTTGAAAAGCTGCTGAATGGTGCTGGGTTGAATCTGAGTAAGCTGATGGCCCCACATCACTTGGGGTTTTTATTTGCGGTCTCCGGCTTTGGAATCTTCTGCTGATGCTCATGGCACAGATTTGGGCCCATGGCCTTGCCTCCTGCCTGGCCTCCTCCCTGGCCTTGGACTTCATGAATGCGGAAGGCCTGGGGTTCTCCAAGCTCTAGGCAGGAAGCAGATCCCTTTCTGTGCAAAGATCCTCCAGGCTTTGGAATGAGGAAGGAACCTAGGAAGGAGAGGGCATGAACTTTCTGGGGCCGACATAGGAAGAAGAGAGGGATGCTGATGTCGGAGGAGAAAGAAACAGCTTCCCTGGATATGAGGGCGCTTACTGGCCCCTGCTGAAGGTCTTCCAGGCCATGCTGCCTTGAACAGGCCACT
The DNA here is from genome assembly GCF_000951045.1 of Mandrillus leucophaeus. Classification (NCBI taxonomy): domain Eukaryota; kingdom Metazoa; phylum Chordata; class Mammalia; order Primates; family Cercopithecidae; genus Mandrillus; species Mandrillus leucophaeus. Next base: position 517,459 of record NW_012109308.1, read on the forward strand.
CACCTCTTGTGCCTGAGCCACTTTTTAAATGCAATAGGTGTAATTATTGCTACCTGCCATTTCTTGTCAAAATCCTTACAATAACCCTGTATGGGTCATTATGTCCATTTTAGAAATGGGAAAACCAAGGCGCAGAGTGGTTAAGTAACTTGGCCACATTTACGCGACCGGTAATGGGTAGGTGATTTGAGGCTGAGTGTGTTGAACTCCGGAGCCCTTGCCCTCAAATGCTATACACATAGGCTCTCCAACTTACTCCTCCTTTATTTGCTCAAGGGGCCAGTCCTCTTTTAACTTCTAGACCCACGGATCTGTGATTTTCCATAAACATACCCCCAATCTCTCTTCCACCAACTCACTGCTCATGGTGATCCCAATTTCCCTTATATTAGAGCCAAATATTTTTAGAAAATCTTCAATGAAGCTTGTTCTCCAGGAGGAAAACATAGTAACCATATATGCAATTATTTATCAGTTAGCTGGTGTTTTAGACAAACAAGGAACTGAGGAAGTAAAAGAGGAGACATAAGTTTTGAGGAAGTGAAAGAAGTGTCTGGTTGAAAGGTCAAGCCCAGGGGAAACGGGGAGAGAAGAGGTATTCTAGCCCCTAGTCTCTATCTGGATGTGGTACAAATCTTGGTATTGCCAATCACATGAGGTTTCCATGAGAATCACATGGAAACATGATTGAGCAGGGGCTGGTAACACAGCTGTGGAAGGAGACTGTGAGAGCGAGCCTGGGATGGGAGCTCATCTGTGATACCACCTGCTCCCCAGCTCAGGGTGCAGGTGTTACCATCACTGGTCCAGGAGACTTTTCATCCGGTCTCGCATGGACAAGAAGATCGCAGGGACCTGAACCAATCGTTATGTACCACAGAACTGACTGTCAGAGAACAATGACCACAGACACTAATACTTTTGCCCAAGGAAGGGTCTGCCCAGTTGTGCCTCATTCCAGCTCCCTGGCATGAGGCACCAGGAAAGCAAAATGAATCAAGGGAAGCCAGGAGGCCCTGCAAGGATACTCGAGTCCAGGCTGCTGCTGAAAATCCCTCTTCTCAGCTGGGCGCAGTGGATCAGGCCGATAATCCCAGCACTTTAGGAGGCCAAGGTGAGCGGATCACCTGAGGTCAAGAATTTGAGACCAGCCTGGCTAACCTGGCAAAACCTTGTCTCTACTAAAAAATTAAAATATACTAATAATTAGCTGGGCATGGTGGTGGGTGCCTGTAGTCCCAGCTACTTGGGAGGCTGAGGCAGGAGAATCGCTTGAGCCCTGGAGGCGGAGGTTACAGTAAGCTGAGATTGCACCACTGCACTTCAGCCTGGGCAACAGAGCAAGACTTCATCTCAAAAAAAAAAAAAAGAAAGAAAGAAAAAAGAAAAAAGAAAATCCCTTTTCTCTCTGTGGCTGGAGGTAAAGCAGCATAATTTTGCAGGGCAATTTGGCCTTAATGTATTATTAAATCTATATTTATTTTCATTTATTAGAATATCAAAAACCATTTATGCCTTATTGACTCCCCTTCTGGGAGTCTATCCCAAGGAAACAATCAAAATTACAGAAATACCTGTCTGTTCCGTGCAGCTTTATTTATGTGCGGGAGAACTGGAAGTCATCTTTACATTTAATAATTGGGAGATGTCTAAGTAAACTGTAGTCTATCTACTATCTAAATAATATCACGAATCCCTTGTATTAATAAGGAAAAAATTATAATACAATAATAAATTTTAAAATGGAAAGGTAAAAATCTTCACACAGTCCTGATAGATTGCAAAAATGGCCACAATATTTTGTAGTTCCTCCATCAAGAAATAATCTTTCTTTACCCTTCAGTCTGGGCTAGCCTCATGATCTGCTTGGACCAATCAAATGCCTGTAAGTGACAGTGCAAGTTTCAAGCTTGGACCTTGAGAGGACTTGCAGCTTCTGCTTCCCCTTCTGCTTCTGCATCTTGTCACCATGAGAACAGGCTTGTCTAGCCTTCTGAAAAACACATGGCACAGTCACTAGCCTGTCACCCATGATAGCCCGGCAACCACCCGACACAAGGAGTCGCCTGGGGCCCACTGACTGCAAGTACATGAGTGAGCCTAGCTGAGACCAGCCTAGCCCAGCCCAGAAGAACCACTCAGCAGAATCATGAGCCTTTGGTGCCACTGCATTTTGAGGTGGTTTGTTACACAGCAATGGATAACCAATACACCAGTCTGTGATGATAACTATGTACAGAAAAACCATGTAAAAAGGGAAAAAAAATCTGGGAAAAAAATTTATAAATATACATAGTACATTTATTAAATGGTAGAATTATAGATGATTATTTATTAGTTTCAAATTTTTAAGACTGTGCTTAAGCTATTTACAATGAAAAATAAATGCACATTTAAAAAACTAAAACCTGAAGCTTAATTTTCCTCTCTGGCGAGTTCTAATTCAAACCTCTCTGGCAAGTTTGTGTCCAGAGTTAGGACCTCATTATAATATCCTGCCTCCTGCCCACAAGAGATGCGGGAGGAAACTTAAGCCATGTCCGCCAGTGCAGGACCAAGACAGTGGTTTGTGGAGGGCGGTCCTCAGTCCCACTCTGCTTCTTCCCCACAGGCTCTGAAGTGGGAAGCTTAGAAGCTGTTTTCTGCTACAATATGCATCTCCCCTCTGTGAATCCCTCCGGCATGCAGTGCAGGTGGCTCCACGCCAGGAGGCACTCTTTAATTGCTTCACTGTGTTCAAAGAGCTCCACAGCCAAAGCCGGAGTAGTAGGATGAATCTGGCATTTGGATTGTAAAGGCCTGAACTCAAACTATAGCTTGGTTCTTCCTGGCTTCTGCATTCATTTCTTGGGCACCTGCTATGCATTAGGGCCTGAGCTATGCCTGGACCTTCAGAGATAAGTTGGCCATGGCCTCCATCCCAGAGGAGCACTTGGCCTTGGGAAGGGGACCTAGACACTCAAAAGCCAGTTTCCTCCAAAGTTAGGATGGCCACTTCATTGACTCAAACTAGGACACATTTGAGAGTAAAAGGAGATGACAGGAGTAAACAGGGCCTGTCCATGGCTGATGGGGACCTGCACTCATGCTACCCATAGCCCATCTCTCTGTATGGGGTCATAGTCAAGACGTACAGTCTAGCACACAAAAGAAATTAAAACAAATTCAGAAGAAAGTCACTGCTTTTCCATAAACACGTAAAAGAGGATCACGTTAATAATTCTCAGTTACGTTTCTCATATTTTTCCTCTGCTCTTGAATCTTCCCTAAATGAATCTGCTCCAAAATCTCTTACATATCAAACCAGGGAAACTTTTCTAGGACATCTGGCCCATGTGGAGTTTCTTTCTGTCTTTCTGCCACTCCCTCCCTTTCTGGCTCTTATCTCTGGTACCTCTCTGCCTCCTGCTTTCCAGCTCTAGCTCTCTCTACCCATTCTCCAAAGGGATAGATGAGAGAGGGAGGAGGACTGAGAGCCAAAGTACAATTTGGGAGGTGGGATAAATCAATCTTATCAATCATGTTCCTGGCAAACATATAGATAAATTATATAGTAGGTTAAATCCAATGATGGAACAGGCCTACATGAAGGAGGGGCACCTAATTCAGCATCCCTTAATAAATGATAATTGAACTGTGACTTAAATGCTCTGTGACAGTCAAATCACTTAACTTTACTGAGCCTTAAATTTCTCTTCTGAAAAATGAGCAAAATAATGAATTACATGAATAAAGAACAAGTGAATGAATGACACTGGCAGCCATGGCCAGCTGACCAACAAGATGTGGTGCTTTGCCCCTACCCCCATCCCAAGAGTGTGATATTCATGCTGAGAAGTCACTGAGCCTTCAGGGGCTACATTTCCCAGACTCCCTTGCAGGTGGGCAGACCACATGACTCGTCCTCACCAATGGGATGTGAGGATCAGTAATGTATGTCACTTTCAGGCCAATGTGTCTGTGTATCAGATGTTCAATGATTCACATGCTCTTTCTGCCTCTCCTGCTCCCAGTCCACCTGCTGGATAACTCCAGGGGGGCCTCAAGGCCACAGGATGGTGCAGCCACAGATGGAAGGAGCCTGGTTTTCCCAGCAACCACCTAGAGGAGAGCCTCGCAAGCAGGAACATTCATACTGGACTTCCCACGAGTGAGAAATGCACTGTTACTGTATAACGCCATTAAAACCTTGGGGTGGTTGCAGCAGTGAGTCCATCGTGACTAATTCACCTCCCTCTCAAAGTTGTTACATAGATTGAATAAGATGAGTATAGTGGCTTGAATGGTGCCCCCACAAAAGATATGTCCATGTCCAAATTTCTGATACCTTGAATATGATCTTATTAGGAAAAAAAAGAGTCTTTGTAGACATTATTAAACAAAGAATCTTGAGATCATCTTGGATTACCTGGGTGGGCCCTAAATCCAACAGTAAGTATCTTTATCAGAGACAGGAGAGAAGAAGCCACTGTCAGAGCAGGAGAAGGCCACGTGAAGACAGAGGCAGAGCCTGGAGTGCTTCTCCCCTTAGAGCCTTTGGAGGGAGCATGGGCCTGCTGACAGCTTAATTTTGAACTTCTGGCCTCCAGAGTTGTGAGGGAATATGTTTCTGTTGCTTTAAACTACCCACCCAGTTTGTAGTAATTTGGGTCACAGCAACTCTACGAAAGTACTGTGGTGAGGCATGTGCCGGGCCCAGGGCAGGGCCTGGCATGAAGAAGACACTCAGTAAATTATGAAATTATGAGGTGTTTGTTTATTTGTTTGTTTTAGACAGAGCCTCACTGTCACTCAAGCTAAAGTGCAGTGGCGAAATCATGGCTTACTGCAGCCTTGACTTCCTGGGATCAGGCCATCCTCCCACCTCAGTAGCTTCAAGTAGCTGGGACCAAAGGCACGTGCCACCATGCCTGGCTCATTAAAAAAAATTGTAGAGATGGGATCTCACTATGTTGCCCAGGCTGGTCTAGAACTCCTGGGCTCAGGTGATCTTCTCGTCTTGGCTTCCCAAAGTGCTGGGATTATAGCCATGAGCCACTGTGCCCAGATCTAATGATGATTTTTAAAAAATCAGTCCTTTTATGCCCCTTCACTTCCCTCCTTAGAGACAGAGTCTTCTGGGAGATGGTGCTCTGCTGAGAGAAGGCACAGCTCTCATCTACCTTGTTCACTCCCAGAGAAGATTCTAGTGAAGTTCATAATAATATTCACTCTGAGTGTAAATGTAGACCTTGAGCTTCACAGGGGCAATCTTATTATTTATGGATGACAGACTTACATTTTCATTAATGTGTAACAAAAGGGGATTAAAAAGCCTCTCTCTGCAGTGTGTCTTTTTAAATGCCCACAGGAAGTAGCTCCTGGGACTGCCAGCCTTATGGGCCGCGGAAGAATCTGCCTCAGGCACAAGGTCCCGGCTCGCAGAAGGTCTCTGGCTCAGGAGTAGCACGGTGTGTCAGGAGGGTTATTCTGAGTCCCACCCCAGGCTGAGGTCCAAGGATGCTAGGGGAGAGCTCTTCAGAGCTGCCTGTGACAGGCTATGATGGAGGGAACAGGGAAGCTTAAGGCTCCAGAGATACATGTCCAATATCACTAGTTACATGTGGCTATTTCCATTTACATTAATTAAAGTTAAAAATGTAGTTCTCCACTTACACTGTTCACATTTAAGTGCTCAACAGCCGTAGGTAGCTGGTGGCTACTGAATAATTGAATGGCTCAAAGTTATAGAACATTTCTGCCATTAGAAAGTTCTATTTGGACCACACTGCTCAGACAAGAAGGAATGGGGGTTTCGGCTCTAAGGTACTAGCATCGTGATCTTGGACAAGAAATGCTGTTTCTGCCTCAGTGTCCCCATCTATAAAATTAGGATAACCACAGTAACCTCTTCAAAGGGTCAGGATCAAATGAAATACTACAGTTCATGTACTCAGCACAGTTCTTGGCATATGTTGGTGATCAGTAACTGAGAGCTCTCACTGGTGGAGAAACATTCTACAAAAAGGAATGATATGGCTAGGCTCTGTGTCCCCACCCAAATCTCATCTTGAATTGTAATACCCAAGTGTTGAGGGAGGGACCTGGTGGGAGGTGATTGGATCATAGGGGCTGTTTCCCCCATGCTATTCTTGTGACAGTGAGGGAGTTCTCATGAGATCTGATGGTCCTATAAATGGCAATTTTCCCTGGGATTTTCTCTCTTTTTCCTGCCACCTTGTGAAGAGGTGCCTGCTTCCCCTTCTCCTTCCTCCATGATTGTAAATTTCCTGAGGCTTCCTTAGCCATGCAGAACTGTGAGTCAATTAAACCTCTGGTGCTTATAAATTACCCAGTCTCAGGTAGTATCTTTATAGCAGTGTGAAAACGGACTAATACAAGGAATAAGGCAAGAATATCGCATAGGAGTCAGGAAGCATGGGCTCCCGGCTGGGTTCTGGCACTCACGAGAGGCTGTCGAGACAGGCCTGAGTTCCAATCCCTGGTCTAACAAAGCTATGTGGCTTTGGGCAAATCACTGCACCTGTCTGAGCTCACATGGCTCACCAGCTGAACAGAGGTGTGTATTTTATCAGATCCTATGCTTCCACAAAAAGAGAAGAGGCAGAAGCCTTTAATGGCTAATATTCTTTGGCTCTGATCCATGCTTTTAGGAACCTGTTGGAAGGAAATAATCAGAAAGGTGAGCAAAGACGACATGAACAGATCATCCCTGGAGAGTAGATCATCCCTGGAGCAAAGTCTGGAAAATAGCTTAAATATCTCAGAATAGGAAAATTGTAAAACATTTTATGGCATATCTATATGATGGACTATTATAGGGCCATGAAGTGGTACTTTGAAAAACAATATTACATAAATGGGGAAAGTGCTTCTATTTAAAATAACAACATATTTTAAATTGTATAGTATATTCCTAAGTTTGTTTATAGAAAGTATTTGTATCAATCTTCAGAACATAATCCACCAATATTTTGACTGTGGTTTCCTCAGGACATTGAATCTTGATTGGTTTTTATTTTCTCTCTTTTTTACTTTTCTGTACTATCAAATTCTCTATGACTTACCTCTATCAGTTTATAAATACAAAACATTACTCAAGGACAAAGTGATCATGTAGGCCTGTTATAGAAATCCCTGTTTACCAGGCCTCTGGTTTAATAAAATGTGACTAGAGTGACTCCATATTGAAGCGAGCAGCCAGGCATTCACAAAGCATATTTAAGGTTAATGCTAATGGTCTGAAAATAGCCAAATTCTAAGCTGACCACCACTTATAATTATGTAATATTTATGGCCATACAGAACATCTCCCACCAAGCCTGTACAATGTCCAGATATCTTAAGAGTACAGCCCATTTTACTTAAAGATAACGTCAGTTAGCAGCCTTAGGTTAAAAGATTCATGGTCATTGATAGCATCAATAGCCCTTACCTTTGGTGAGCACATCTACACATTCCAAGTTTAATTATAGCTCCTTCTAATTTCTTATAAATAGAGATGCTAGCAGAGGATGGCATGTTCCTCCTCCTGCTGAGGATGCCCTACTCTGTAACAAAGTAGTTTCTAATAAACTTGCTTCTTTCCCTGTGCTCTGTGACTCTCCTTGAGTTCTTTCCTGCATGAGATCCAAGAACCACTCGAGGGGGCTGGATCAGGAGCCTCTTTTCCAGCAACTAGCCTACATGACCTCTAAGGGCCCTTGGAGGGCTGACATTCTATGACTTAGCACAGGAAGTTTACAGAATAACCTGATTATAACCTCAAAACCCCCTGCCCATGCTGAGAGGCTAGGAGGGCATGAGGTGGGGCATTCAGCCCCTGGAGCCGGTCCTGACCTGAACCACTTAGAACAGCTGATGAAGATTGGGCCTCTGAATCTTGCCAGAGAAGAAGGACAGTTAGAATGGTCTAAAACAGGGGCTTCTTATGTATTCCTGGTCACAATTTGGGACCAATAAAATATTTCACTTCCAATGAACATATAAAAGACTGTACAATCTTGCTAGTAATTTAAAGAAAGCAAATTAAAAAACAGATGAAAGAGTTTTTACCTAGCCAAAAGACACATATTCCCAAATTTAAGAGTGTTAAGAATTGGTGGTGATGTGTGAAATCAACCAGTCTCCTCTACCAGCTGTGAGTACAAAAATCGGTATCGATATTCTCATCAGGCCTCTGAGCCCAAGCCAAGCCATCGCATCCCCTGTGACTTGCATGTATATACACCCAGATGGCCTGAAGTAACTGAAGAATCACAAAAGAAGTAAAAATGCCCTGCCCCTGACTTAACTGATAACATTCCACCACAAAAGAAATGAAAATGGTCGGCCCTTGCCTTAAGTAATGACATTACCTTGTGAAATTCCTTTTCCTGGCTTATCCTGGCTCAAAAAGCTCCCCCACTGAGCACCTTGTGACCCCCACTCCTGCCCGCCAGAGAACAACCCCCCTTTGACTGTAATTTGCCTTTACCTACCCAAATCCTATAAAATGGCCCCACCCTTATCTCCCTTCGCTGACTCTTTTCGGACTCAGCCCACCTGCACCCAGGTGAAATAAACAGCCATGTTGCTCACACAAAGCCTGTTTGGTGATCTGTTCACACCGACATGTGAAACAATTCTGGTAAAAGGTGTGCAGTGTATAACAAAATCTTAAAAATGTAGAAACCTTTGTCCTAGAATTTTGCCTTGGAGGTCCAGTCTTTATTCTAGGAAAATAACAAGAGGTGTGCAAACATTCATAAACCAAAAATAAAATTTTAAGGTCCTCCCAATCATCTGAATGGATCACTTCTCTCACCAGGGCATTCCAAAATTAACCTGAAAAACTGATTCAGGTCATGATGGAAAGAGGGGTCCAGACATGTCTCATTATGCCCTGCTCCCTTTTGGATTTCAGGAAAAGCTGACCAACATTCAATGTCAACACAAACCTTAAGTCGGATAAGAAACATCTACAATCTATTCTCTCTGAAGCCTGCTTCCTGGAGGCTTCATCTGCATCATAAAACTTTGGTCTCCACTTTCACTCGTGTCCCTGTGAAGAGACCACCAAACAGGTTTTGTGTGAGCAATAAAGCTTTTTAATCACCTGGGTGCTCAGGCCAGGCGGGCTGAGTCAGAAAAGAGAGTCAGGGAAGGGAGATAGGGGTGGGGCTGTTTTATAGGATTTGGGTAGGTAGTGGAAAATTACAGTCAAAGGGGGTTGTTCTCTGGCGGGCAGGGGTGGGGGTCACAAGGTGCTCAGTGGGGGAGCTTTTGAGCCAGGATGAGCCAGGAGAAGGAATTTCACAGGTAATGTCATCAGTTAAGGCAGGAACAGGCCATTTTCCATTTTCACTTCTTTTGTGATTCTTCAGTTACTTCAGGGCATCTGGATGTATATGAGCAGGTCACAGGGGATATGATGGCTTAGCTTGGGCTCAGAAGCCTGACATCCACAACTTCTTATTATAACCCTAGCATCCCTTTCTATAGATTATAACTCTTTCAACCAATTGCCAATCAGAAAATGTTTAAATCTACCTATAACCCTGGCAGCCCCCTCTTCAAGTTGTCCACCTTTCTGGACTGAACCAATGTATCTCTTAAATGTATTTGATTGGCGTCTCCCAAAAATGTATAAAGCCAAGCTGTGCCCTGACTGCCTTGGGCACATATTCTCAGGATCTCCTGAGGGCTGCATCATGGGCCATTGGTCAGTCATATTTGGCTCAGAATATTTTACAGAATTTGACTCTTTTCATCAACCTATTTTGTGCAAAGAATATTTAATGAGGCATTGTTTATGGAACCTGAGTTTCCTGAGCTCTCACCAACCTGGGGCTCCAAATAAGCCACATAAAATTTGACTTACAAATGTTTTGGTTTAAAGTCCCTACCTACATAGCTTTCAGACCCCTACAAATATTGCTGGGGGATTTGCAGGGAGTCCCTGTGTGCTCAAGCCCTCTTGGTTTGCTCTTATCTAGTTTTCCTGTCCCAAAGCCACATACACAGGCAGATGGACTGATATCTATGTGAGCCCCTCCTGACCCCTTCTTACTCTCTAGCTGGCTCTGCCCTGGAAGCTGATCCCTGGGACTGCAGCAACAAGCTCTTTGTCTGTCTACCAGTTGGATTCAACCAAAGGAGATCAGGTGTCTGGAGAAGGGTCTGTAAGCCAAAAATAGAATGCTAAGTCCCTTGATTGACTGAATGGACCCCTCTTCTTGGCCAAGGAGATTTCAAAGAAACCCGAAAAACTAGTTCAGGCCATAATGGGGAGGGGATGTTGGACATGCCTCATAATAAAATACCTTCCTCCCTGTGGTATTCAGGCACGACTTACCAGCATTAACATTAACACAGAGGTCTTAAGACTGACAAACAGACTCTTTGTAGTAGTAAATGCCAAATTCCAAACTGAGTGTAGTATAGCGTCACATGACAGATAGCAGCCTCTGAAAGAAACAAGTATTTTACCCCAAACTATATTCATTTGACATATTTTGAAACAACCCTGCAAAGCTGTCAGTTGTGGGGAAAATCTACATTCTACAGAGAATTCTCTTCCCTTTCCAAGTCTTTTTCTCATCCCAGAGAGATTTAACTAAGAGTCTAATCAAACCTTCTAAGGTCTGATGACAGACATTTATCATTTATTCTTTCTGAAGCCTGCTACCTGGAGGTTTCATCTACGTAACAATAACCTTGGTTTCCACAACCCCACTCCGTGGTTTTTTCTCTCGACTTCAACTCTTTAGGCAAAACTTAATTATTTCAACCAATTGCTATTCATGAAATCTTTGAAAACACCTTTGAATCTTTGAATCCACCAGGAAATCTTTGAATCCATCACCATTTGAGATGTCCTGCCTTTCTGGGCCGAACCAATGTAAATCTTATGTGTATTCATTGATGTCTGCCTGTAACTTCTACCTCCTTAACATTTATAAAATCAAGCTGTAATTTAACCACCATGGACACATGCTCTCAGAACCTTCTGAAGTTTTGTCACAGGTCATGGTCCTCACATTTGGCTCAGAATAACTCTCTTCAAACAATTTACAGAGTTTGGTTTTTTCATCAACACATCCCAGGAGAGTGAGGACAGCAGTCTGTTCCCCAGCTTCTTCCCTGAGAGTCTCCCCAGGCTGGGGACATCCCCTCTCAAGAAGATTCTCCTGCCGATCCTGGACATAGCTCCCTTCCCTCAGCCCTCAACCAACATTGTGAGCCCCTAGGTTACTACTGGTTTCGTATAACCTGTCCGCACCTTCATTCCTAATACCTCCCCAGGTTTCCCAATTTAAGTGTATCCTCTAAAGCGGTGTGCTGGCAAAGCAGCTCTCCAAAAAGACAAAAGCCCTGATTTGTATTGTTCATAGATTTCCACAGTATAACTACTTCCATCACTGTGGTGGACTTTCAGCTCCTGATAGTTGAACACCTGATTTGCAAAGGCTCTCACAGCGCCAGTGTGAGTCAGCTCCAGCATGCCTGGGGACCCTGATTCATACAGGAGTCTACCTTTGCTGCAGCTATTTTAAATAATAATGATGGCCATTATCTATCAGGGCCACTGCCCAAGGCCACAGCTAAGCAGAAGTGGAAATACCCTCTTCCTCGGTCCCAAAGTGGCATTGTTCATGTTCTGAGTCCCACAAGCCGCAACAACAGCTTTCTCTCTCTTGCTCTCTCTCACTCACTAAGGCTCAAATCCGGCCTGGGACAAGGCATTTTTTTAAAAAACCAACCTTACCACACAGACAGACAGCAGGGCTGTTTATTTATTTATGCTCCTCTTTGTCTCAAAGAGGATTTTCAAGGTGCTTACAATTATGTTAACAGCATGGCAGGATAAAGTAAGAGAAAAGTAAGAAAAATTAGGCCAAGGGAAAATATGGTGAAAAAAGTCAGAGGAGAAAGCAGTGAGTATCCCCCCACACAGCAGGGAACAACCTTACCAGGTTTTTTGTCGTGTCTTGTTTTGTGGCCATTTAATTCTAATATTGGCATTTACTTTTACTGTTGTTATACTTGGTCATCTCAACTCTTCTAAAAAATCTCCCATTGTTATTTCCTCTCCCTTTTATTACTCTCTCTCATTTAAAATACATCTTTTGCTTTCTGTTCTGCATTTTTGCAGTTTAGGAAATCTGGCATTGCTTTTCTGCAGGGAAGGGGCAGTATCTGAGTCACCTCGGCACAGTGATGTATCCAGAGCCTCTGCATAGCAAGTGCTGAGACGTCTGTGAACGCACAGCTTCACTAGGACTGAGAGTGACTAAAACCCATTCCTGCAGCACTCAGAGAGGCACACACAGGGGTTCAAGACCCAGTTGCCAATTTGATTGATGGAACTTATTATCCCAAGTGTTAGCAGAGAGGAGATATTGATTCAGAAGGACTTAAATAAACAAGCAGGTGTGTAATCCAGAGGGGGTACAGACTGAGCTGATGACGTCTGGAAAGCAGCGGAAGCAGACATCGTGAAGAAACCTGGGGTCTCTTGCAAACTGCTCCCAAGGGAGTCATGGGGTGACAGAGGGGCAGGGACAGGCTGTAGAGTCGGCGGGCACAGGTACACTCCAGGCTCCACCACATGACACGCTAGGGGCGTGACCTTGGAAAAATCACTTTGTCTTGTGCTTTTACAGAAAGAACAAGGCCTTTTGTGGGGGATTGTGGAGAGGAATGTCCATGTGTATGTGTATGTGTATGTGTATGTGTATGTGTATGTATTGCATATCGATGTGGTCATTCCCTGGTACATGGTAGGTGCTTCATAAACAAAAATACCCTCCCATATCACTGCCCTTCTATTCCATTTGTGCCATAGTGTGTGACCTAAGAGTAAATAAAGCACTTTTTTATTTTATTTTATTTTAGATGGAGTCTCACTCTGTCACCCAGGCTGGAGTGCAGTGGCTCAATCTCAGCTCACTGCAACCTCCGCCTCCTGGATTCAAATGATTTTCATGCCTTGGCTTGCCAGAGTAGCTGGGATTACAGGCACCTGCCACTATGCCCAGCTAATTTTTGTAGATTTTGTAGATTTTTCTGCCATGTTGGCCAGGCTGGTCTTAAACTACTGGCCTCAAATGAACCGCCTGCCTTGGCCTCGAAAAGTGCTGGGGTTACAGGCATGAGCCACCATGCCCAACCTAGATAAAGCATTTCTAAACTCTCCTGTAACACGCCATATAGCAATCTCAGGTGTTTTAATTCCCACCAGTTTAAATTCCCACTATCACCAGCAACACTAACAGTCCCCCTTTGAAATCACTTGCAATTCTGTTCCAGTTGCTATGACTGCATAACAAATTACCCCAAAACGCAGGGGCATGAAACATTAGGTTTTTTTTTTTTCTTCTCATGGATTTTGTGGCTCTGGAGAGAGCACAGAGCAGGTGGGCTGTCTCTGCTCCACATTCTCTGAGGCCTCAGCTGGGAGGCTGGCAGGCTGGGGGTGGAACTGTCTACAGGCTTGTCCTCTCCCATGCCGGGTGAGAGATGCTAGTTGTTGACTGAGATCTGAGCTGGGGCTGTCAGCTGGAGCACTGGGCCTTGGCTTCCTACAACATGGTGGCTGGTTCCCAGGTACATGTCTCGAGAGCGTGTCAGGAAAACTCGAGCCCCCGTCTATGACTTAGTGTTGAAAATTGTGCTGTGTCCTTCTACCATATTCTACTGTTGAGGCCCTTACAAAACTCCACCCAGGGTGAAGGGGAAGAGACATACATGCCCCTCTTGATGGCGGAGTGTTCATGCCACACTGTAAAAAGGGCCCATGGAATGGTAAGTACTTCAATGTGACCATCTTTGGAAAGTACAATCTCCATACTATGTGTCAGGTAGCTTAGTGATCTCTCATTCCTCAAAAACACGGAGGGTCTAGGTATAATTATCTCTATTTTGGAGAGAGACAAACTGAAACTTAGAGAGGCAAAGTAACTTGCCTTGGCAATTTATTTCACCTCTCTGAGCCTCAGTTACTCCCTCTGTCAAATGGGTAGAAAAATCTCTACCTCAGTGGTCTATTGTGAGCCTATTGTGCTAGTACCTGCTGTTGGAAGAGTCAGAGAAGACACTTTGTGATCTCTGACACCCCGTACTAACGCAGACCGTCAACATTTATTGTTACAGCATTGTTATTTTCTTGCCCTCCACCTGTAGCCATCTGTCACACACAGCCCCGCAGCCAGCAAAGGACCTGGGTTTTCACCCACAAAGGTGACACCCTTGAGGACAAAGCTTGTCAATGCCTTTTGGTTGTGGCTCACTTAGGGGCAGCAGAAGACCCCACAGCCCCCCTTCCCTGTTTGTTCCCACCTTCCCTTGGGAAGAATGCTAAAGTTTGTTGATAAATTCCAAATAATATGTAGCCCTTAATAACTTATTTAGAGTATTACGAGCAAGGAGCCCTTTGGTTATACTCATAAACGGCAGCCTGTTGCACTGTGTATCTCTCCTCCGGGGAAGCAGGAGGAGGGGGCTGGCATTTCTGGAATAGCCTCAGGAGGACTTTTCCTGCCCCTGGATGGACAGAGGATCATCCTTGGAAAATTACTCTTCTGAGGTTGAATTCCAGATCCTGCATCCCTCTGTCAATCTGCCCGCAAGGTCTGAAGCTGGCCTTAGACCCTCTGGTGCTATGGTGCCCGTTAAACAGACAATGTAGTCTCCTGTTAATATGATTCAATTAGGAAAGGGGTGGAGAAGGGCACTCACGGCCTTAGAATGTGTCAGGGAGGCCTGAATGGCCGCCCTCATTTCGCGCCTGCTGAGGGCAGGAGGGAAGGAGGTGATGAGCTCGCTCAGCACGGTAGGCCAGGCTGCACCCACCTCCCTGGGGGCTGGGGAAACTCAGTGTGACCTTCAGATCCTCAGGTGGCAGCTTACTGTATGATAGAGGTGATTTTTAATGTCTCAGGGCAGCCCCAGGGTCAGCAGAGACAGACCGAGCTGTGCAATCTGGAAGGGCCAGCTTTGAATCTAGTTTTGGCCCCTAGGGCTGGACCAGTGACTTCAAGTCTCCAAGCCTCAGTTTCAGGTTCTTTGATCCTTGGGTCCAGTGAAGGGTGGAGATATGCTGTCTTCTAGCACCATGCCTGATACGCAGGAAAGCCCCAATATCTGGGATTGTTTTTGTTGTTTGTTGGAAAAAAACCATATATATATATATACACACATACATACATAAATGTATATATAGAGAGAGAGATGGGGTCTCGCTCTGTTGCTCAGGCTGGAGTGCAGTGGCATAATCTTGACTCACTGCAACCTCTGCCTCCTGGGTTCAAGCAATTCTCGTGCCTCAGCCTCCCTAATAGCTGGGACTACAGGCATGCACCATCACGCCCTGCTAATTTTTGTATTTTCAGTAGCAATGCGGTTTTGCTATGTTGCCTAGGCTGGTCTCAGACTCCTGGGCTTGAGCAATCTGTCCACCTTTGGCCTCCCAAAGTGCTGGGATTACGGGCGTGAGCCACCACACCTGCCCTTTGATGCTGAGTTTTAATCCTTACATTCACTTTACAGATGAAGAAGCAGAGATCTAAAAGCATGTTTCTTGCCTGTAAATGCTGACGTTCACTTGTCTGATTGCCAGGTACAAATCTCTGTACTTTCACAGTCTCTGGGAGGGCCCATGGTGAGCAGACTGTCTAGACCTGGTTGGAAGCAGCCGTGGAGCTCTCACTACTCCCAGCTTCATCTTGGTTGGTCCTTAAAAGGTGAGTTCTGTCCCCTTGCCATAAATCCCCACCATCTCTAACCCTCATGGCTACCCTAAAGCACAGTCAGTTTTAAAAATGCCGGTAACACAAGGGAGAAAACTGAGGTCCTTTAATGATAAGTTTGCGAGAAAAACAAAAAACATAAAAGGAATTACTGAGGCCCAGAGAGGTGCCATAACTTGCTCAGGGTTACACAGCACGTAAGTGCCAAAGGCAGGGAGCTGTAGCTGCTCCAGCGTGGGTATGCCAGGGACTGGTGACAAGCCCAACCCCTCCAGCCCAACTCCACCCTTCCTCATGCCAACAAAAGGAGAATCATTTCCTATTTCTGGCATCTTTGGCAGCCCACAGAGCCAGAGAGAAGAAATATTTCCAAATATACCAGGCTGATCTTTCGTAGTTTCTCAGTCTTGCTGTCTGTTGTCGTTTGCAATCTGTTTCCCACGAGACTCTGGAAAGATGGAGGTGCAGGGCCTGGGTAACAGCTGCCCTCCTCAGGGCTGGATACCTGCTCTCCGAGTCTGTGTCTCCGGGCTATGTGCTCAGACTTGACCATGTTTGGGCATGGAGGCTTGCCCCAGATGGGGACCCAAGTCTGCTTCCCTGGAGACGGGCGGGGAGGCCAAACTTCCTGCTAGAGCTCTGTGGCCTCTTTTGGGGTGGGGGCTGGGGGCCAGGCAGAAAGAAACCATCTGCTGCTGAAGACCCACAGGGCGCCGGGGAGACTGTGAGTACTGGATCTGAAAGCACTTGGGAAGTTGTTTCTCCGAAGACCGGGCTGGAGGGAGACTGTGGGGAACGCAGTCTGCCACGGGGCAGGGAGGCAGGCAGACAGGAGGACTCCCTTCCTCTCAGGGCTGTCCTTCCGGATGGGGGGCCGGTGGTCTGGTGGCCAGTGGGGAGGGTGGCACAGTGGCCAGGTTACTCTCGTAGTAGGTGCCCTGGCCCTCTAGGTCCCAGTTCTCAGAGTGGCCAGAAGGTTGCAGCCTGGAGATTAACACCAGTCCTGGCACTTGTCACCGGTAGAGAGGTAGGACAAAAAATAGATTCATCAAGAGGGGTCCAGACTTCTGCTCCAAACTTTCAGGGTTTCCTTCATCAGTAATAATAGCTAATATCTACTGAGGGCTGATTTGGGGCTAGGCACTATGATACATGCCTGATACTCAATATGGCATTTGATCTCTAGCTGAACTCTCTGAGGCAGGTACCATGATTCTCATTTCACAGTAAAATGGTTGCTAAGTGGCAAAGCCGGGATTTGATTCCGTGTCTGATGACCTTAGAATCGCCCTGTCTACACCCCACCAACGTGTTAAACAATGTACACTATTACTTGTCCTTCTAAGGAAAAGGATGTCGACCCAATTATCAGGTCACCCAGGATACTCCAAAGTCCTGCTTTCCTTTGTCCTCCATCTTCTCTGAATCTATCCCAGACCTCAAGTGACCTTTCTAAATGGGAAGATATATCCCGGAAGTTCAGAGATGTTTAGAAATGCTCAAAACTGGGAAGTTCTTCTTAAAGTCTAACTGAAATCCCTCCTATGATAGCAGAAACCCACTTCTTCCTGTTCTTTCTGTCCCTCGGGGGATATTGACAGTTCCCATCCTTCCTGCTGCCGAAGGTTCTCCCTTCCGATGCTGAATATTAACTTCCTGCTGAAGTCACATCTACATGGAACCCCATGCATGGTCTTAGGAGGATTTATCAAGACTCTATAAACTCACTCACTCAGTGCAGGCAACAGTCTCATCAGAGCATTAGACACAGGTCAGACCTGAATAAGCCAAGTTTCCAGACTTCTGTGTGACAGGGAAGCCTCTCTTTTTCTTTCCTTCTGAGCTCCTAAAACTGGTAAAACCAGGTTCCTGCCTTCACCAGCCTCAGGAGTGCCCAGGGGCCTGGGAGGGCACTAGAAGCCACACAGCAGAGGAGGCAGTGGCCCTGGAAGGTAGGGGGCTAATTAGCCAGGAAGGAGCCCTCACGTAACAGGAAACCCCCACAGGTACGCTCCAACTGCCCCAGGAGAGAAATGGCTTCGTTGTGGGCGCTCAGCCCTAAGTTTCCAAAATGGGATTTCCCATTGGCTTCAAATGATTTATGTCTCACAGTATCTGGGGTGGGGCCAAGTGCCAGTGACCCTTAAAGGTCTTGGGGAAGCAGTCTGTTGGGGCTTTTAGCCTACCTCCAGGTGATTCTGTTGCTTTACCTGTGAATACGTGGAGAGGCTTTCTCAACTGACGCCAGGTAGAAAACGGCGTGGGTGCTCCCATTCCCACAAGACCACAGAACAGAAGGAAAAGGATAAAAAGGAGTTGAACAAATCATCTCTCTTTGTCAGGGGAAATTTCTGCTTGCTTGTGCTTCTGTAATGTCTCCATTAGAATGTAGGGGAACCTCACCTCCTGGTTTCAAATAAAGCAGAAAAAGTTATCATTGGATGTCACCTCTGTCAATTGACAGGGGAGGTGGACCAGCTCACTGGGAAGGTGCGATGGGTATCCGTGCTGCCTGACCCTGGACTCTTCCCTTTAGCAGGGATGCCCAGGTATGGAACTGCCTGGCTGAAGGGAGGGAGTCAAGAATCTCTGACTGAATATTTGAAACAGTCCAGTAGTTTAGAGACGCCTGAGCAGAAAATAGAGCACTTTGCTGAAAATCTCTTTGGACTCATGCCTGTCCCCCTGGACACTGACTAATTAAGCAAACAAATAAAACATAGTATGTTTATTACTTTAGGGACCTGGCAAGGAGAATAAAGTCTTCCCTGATATCTGGCTAAAATTTCCCCTAAAATGGAGGATTACAGTGAACAGGTCCCATGGCCCTGGTATTTTTGGTAGAAATGGACTCTGGTTACCTTAACCAAATAAAAACAACAGCAAATACATTTATCAGAAGGCTCTAGGACAGCTTGTGGAACGCACGGGAGATCACACGGGGACCATGGCTGGGCATCTCTGTGGCTCCAGGCGGCATAGATTAACGGGCTGTTTCTTGAAGTCTTTGTCAAGATTCACAATCCTGGGGGAGCGATCGGGAGCCTAGCAGGGGAGGGTGGAATCTTTGCTTGCATTGGGGTGGGGTCAGTGCCCCGGGAAAAAACAAGGAGTTGCTGCCTAAAGAAGGAGAGAAGGAAAGCCACCACCAGCAATGTGCCCATTCCGCTTTGTCCCAGGTGGCTTCAACCCCTGAAATAAGAAAGCCATCTCTGAGGCCACCATCATGCCTTCTTTCTTTCTTCTTTCTTTGCTTGAAGTGGGGGAAGGTTCCTTACAAAAAAAAAAAAAAAACCAGAAAATGGTAAATTTCCTGCCTCTCCTGACAACCTGCAGCTGCCTTCTGGGGCCCTCCTCTCCTTTCCCTGCCTGCTGCCCGGCCCAGCCAGCCCTACCACAGAACCGTTTCTGGGCAGGAATACTCCAAGTGTCCCTGTGAGATAAGTGCCGTGGAAGAAGGTGTGTGGATGATGCACATGTACAGCTTGCTCACTGTATAGGACCTATGACCATTGTAGCAAATGATCATAAACCTGATGGCCCCAAACAACAGAAATTTCACCAGAAGTCCAAAACCAGCAAGGTGTCTGCAGCCTGCACTCCCTGCAGTGGCTGTAGGGGATGAGCCATTGTTCCTTGCCCCCGCCAGCTTCTGATGGCTGCCCGCACACCTTGGCTTGTGGGCACATCACTCCAATTGCTATCTCCCTGGTTATATCACCTTAGCCTTCTCTTCTATGTTTAATCTCCCTTCACTTCTCTCTTATTAGGACACTTGGGATTACATTTAGGATCTACATAGATAATCCAATATTGTTTCCCCATTTTAAGAGCCTTTATCTTAATCACTTCTGCAAAGTCATTGTCACATAAAGTAACATTGATAGCTTCCAGGGACTAGAAAATGGACATCTTGGGGAGTCATTACTGAGCCTATTACATACTGTGTGACCTAGGGCAAGTCACTTTACCTCTCTGAGTCATAGGTCCTTATCTGCAACTGCCTCTCAATTGCATGGATTAGGCTTACATGGGGTCTGAAAAGCAAGCCTTCTGGAAGTTGCAAAGCTCCAAATAGAAACAAGAGTGATATTAGTATTTGAGACCCTTCCCCTCTCACCTGTCCTCTCTTTCTGTGGATCACCTGTGAACTGGGCTGATCTCACTTCTGTTTGCTTCTGTGGACCTAGAAATGATCACTGCCCCCAGTGAATATGGTGAAGAAGCTGGTGATGGCCCAGAAACGGGGAGAGACACGAGCCCTTTGCCTGGGTGTAGCCATGGTGGTGTGTGCCGTCATCACCTACTACGTCCTGGTCACGACTCTGCTGCCCCTCTACCAGAAAAGGTACTGAGCTCTTCTGGCCTGCCCACCCCCCAACCCTCTCCTAAGGGTCTGACATCTGGAAGGAACCCTGGCTTTCTACTCACCCCTCTCCTTGACCCTCACTCGAGGCAGCAGGGTCAAGACAATGCTCATTCTTAGGTTCTAGGGCTCAAGTGCAGGGAAGGTAGGATGAACTGAGCCCCACTGCTCTGAGATTCTAGGACCTGGTGGTAACAGACACATGATGCCCTTCTCACAAGAATTAGCAAAGAGTCAGCGGAAATATTCCAGTGCAAGTTTGATCCCAGGAGGAATCAGAGAATTGCAGACGTTTACAGCTCAGCTGCATAATTCTGTCCCCTCTGAAGCCTCCCTGTCAGGTGGGCATCCAGCCTCCTGATGAATACCTCAAGTGAGGGGGAGCTCCTTGCCTCAGTGAACATCCCGTTTCATGTTTGAGGTTTTCTGATGTGTCTGCATTGAGCCAGCATCTGCTTCCCTGAAGCTCTGCTCAGGAATCTCAGAGAAGGGTCCATGCCCTTGCTCCCTGACATATCAACCACTTGAGTTTTTTGGGTTTTTTTGAGACTTTAAGGAAGAACTGTGAATTTCTAATTTGTGTTCTATTTGGAACAAACACACTCAGTTCTCTCAGCCTGTCCTTAGAATAAGACTCAGACCTACTCTCTGGGCACGTTCCAGCAGCCGACAGCCCCCGTCTGACTGGCAGTGGGTCTCCCGCAGGATACTTGGGAGATGAATCACAATTGATTTACTAACATGTTGACGAGGCTGTTAGCCTCTCCCTGGCCTGTTGCAGCCTCACTCTTCACAACACTGGAGTGATTCCAGGCTGGACCCTTACCCTGGTGAGGCACCAGTTAAAGATCGTCCCCACCATCTTTTCCATCCTGGCTCAAATCAAGGCCCTCCTACATCTACTCCTTTTAGGAGAAAGAACACAGCTTTCAAAGCCACTCAGACCTAGCTTCAGGTCCTGCATGGCCTCGGCAAAGTCATTTGATCTTTCTGAGTTTCTCTTCTGCCTCTGCGAAACGAAGATGATTTGAATAAGAGAGTCTCAGGTTTGGCTGCTTGTTAGAATCACATCAGGGACTTTGAAAAACCACCAGGGCCTGGGCCCAACCACCCAAGAAGTTCTGATTCATTTGCTCTGGAGTGTGGCTTGGACACAGGAATCTTTTTAAAAGTTCCCCAGGTTTTTAGAAGAGTAGCCAGGGTTGAGAACCAGTTATATAGATAATGTCTAAGACCCCATCTAGCTTCTACAATTCCTCCCTGTATCCAGGGACTGTGGGGTCATGTGCCTTTATTGCTGGACGCTTAAGACAAGATGAGGAGCCCAGCCCTGGATCCCTCTAAAGGCTCCCAGGGGATCAGGGGTTCAAATGCGTGTTCTGTGTGTCACTCAGTTCCAAGATGTAATGTGTGCCTGTGTGTGGTCTCCTCAGCGTGTGGACCCAGGAATCCAAGTGCCACCTGATTGAGACCAACATCAGGGACCAGGAGGAGCTGAAGGGCAAGAAGGTGCCCCAGTACCCGTGCCTGTGGGTCAACGTGTCAGCTGCGGGCAGTTGGGCTGTGCTGTACCACACAGAGGACACCCGGGACCAGAACCAGCAGGTACTGAACTGGGGGGATGGGGACATATCCCCTTATCCCTGTCACGTATGTGAGACTGTTCCTAACTGTCCCTGTCCCTGAGGCTGAGAAAAATCAACCCACTTGACGAGGTCTCCCAGCTGGAATGAGGTTGAGCCAGCCCTAGCTCTTCCGTGTTGGAGTAACACAGACCTGGGTTTCAATCTGCCACTAACGGGCTGTGCAAACCTAGGCAAGCCACTTAGCCGCTCCCTGCCTCAGTTTCCACCCTTGTAAAATGGAATGCTAATGCTGCACCTTGAAGAGTTGTTATCAAGTCAGAGACGCTGTATATAAAGTGCCATGCTTGATGCTGGGTGAATAGCGGGCACTCAAGCAAAAGCAGTGATGAGTGTTATTACTTTCATTCTACAACCTCAGTCAAATGAGGGACCAGGCCCAGGGCCAGATCCTCAAAGTGGAATCCCGGTGACTCCCCAGGAAACCAGGGACTCAGGGCTGGAGTAACTGCCATAAACAAACATTTAGATGGTTTTTCCATCCTCACCTCCCAACATCCCACCCTCCCCTTCCAAAAAACAAAACTCGCCACCATATCCTTTCCTAAAGCGATCAGTTGGCCCATATTCTGTCTCCCTTCCTTCTTTCTTTCCTTCTTTTTTCCTTTTCTTCCTTCTTTCTTTTCTATTTTTCCCTGGCTCCCTCCCTCCCTCCCTTCCTTCTTTCCTTCCTTCCTCCTCTCATTTATTTATTCAACAGCCATTGAGCACCTCCTGTGTCAAGCCTGTAGGACTCAAGAGGAGAGAGCTCATGCATGAACAGGCCTAGCAGGGAGGGATTGGCACCGGGGAGAAGAATAGAGGAAGTTACAGGGATTAGAGGAGGAGGACGTTTTCTAGCTGACAACGATGGGGGTATCAGAAAGGTTCTTGGCAAGATCGCACCATTGCACTCCAGCCTCGGCAACAAGAGTGAAACTCCATCTCAAAAAAAAAGAAAGAAAGAAAGGCTCTTGGTGAGATCGCGCCCTCGCACTCCAGCCTGGGCAACAAGAGCGAAACTCCGTCTCAAAAAAAAAAAGAAAGAAAGAAAAGCTCTTGGGTGAGGCTTTTAACATCAGACAGGCACTCCTTCTCTATGCAAGGCATAGAGAAGGAGGTGATATAGAAAGTGGGTATGCCTATAGGAGGAGGCATGGCGGAGGGAAGGGCTAGGTGGAGACAGGGATGAGAGGGCTGACTATAGAAAGTGACCCATGATGGGGTGTATGCAGCTGGAAAAGCCTGCCAGGGCAGACTAACACCTATTCCCAGAGGCCTTTGATCATCACAGTATGGAACTAAAATGTGTGTATGTCTCAAGATATGTCGACTTTGGCTATGCATTAGAACCACGTAGGAGTCTTAAAAAAACAAAACTAGGGTCCAAAACCAGACCTATCAAGGCGGAATCTCTGGTCAGAGATCCATTCATGAAGCTCCCAAGGTGATTCTAAGGTTGGAAATTATTGCTGTGGGCAATGGGAATCTTTAGGGCATGATCAGAGTTGGGCCGGGAAGATGGAGCCTACAAGTGTGTGGGTCTAGTTACGAGACAAAAGAGCCAAGGCCACAGCAGGCACTCAGGACCAAGATGTGGGCCTGCAGCAAGGGAGATGCTGACTGTCAGGACTTGATGGCTGATGGGATGGGAAAGGGCAGGGTGCCTGGGATGGGGCGTGGAGGCTGTGGGATCTTGAGAGTGCTGAAGGTCAAGGAGAAGTGGGTCTGGGCAGTGCAGGATGGTCAGGTGTTTTATCATCGCTAGTGTGACTCGGCCCCACCAGGTGGAGAGAGGTCTCCAGGCCCACTGGAGGTAGCTCCTGCTCATGACCTCTGCTTTGGCATTCAGTAGCCCTTGATTTATCCCAAAGCAAGACACAAATTTTTAATAACTGGTGACATTCTCCGGGTATGATATGGGCTGGAGCAGGCTGGTTTTCAGGCTGCCTCCCTGGTCCTGAGATTGCCAGCTCAGAGGAGCATCCCCTGAATGAGCTGTCAGCAGGATGTGAAGGAAGGATGTGCTGGAGCCTTTGCTGTCCTCTCCTCTGCCATCCAGGCTTGACCAGGTGTGGTGCTGATAGCAGGCTGCAGGGGCTGGGAGGAAACAGTGGAAATGCCCTTTGTGTTTTTGCCAAGCAGCTGGGTTGTGGGCTAGCTGCTCCTTCCGCCTACATCCGTCATAGGGTTTCAAGTAGCTGGGGCTCCAGGCGAGCTGGGTGTCCTCTGGAATCACTGTGAAGGGCCACGAAGGCTCTCATCCCACCCTCCAACTCTGAAGGTGGGGGCCACAGTCTACCCTCAGCTTTTCCTGTGAGTCTTAGCCTGGAGCAGGTGAGTTCTAAATCCCCTCCCATTGTCTGTCCTGGGGACCTTACACCGCAGGGCTTGGGAAAAAGCTGGGTGGTTTCAGATCATTCAGATAACAAGCGGGACCCAGGACAGGAGAGAAAGGATGCATTCAGGCCCCCGGCTTCTGGGGTTGGCCCTGAAGAGTGAATTCCTGCCCAGTGTCTTGCCAAACAGGCCCAGCATGAAAGATCCAGAGGAACCCTGAGCAGGCAGAGGAAATAGTAGGCCCAGGATGGGCAGAAGCCTCCACTTCAGAGCTCATCCATAGACCTCTCTTTAAGAAGGTAAAGAAGGAGCTGTTGTTGCAATTTCATAGATAAGTCAAAACATATTATCATAAATAATAATAGCGTCTTCCACTTTTTTGAGTTCTTATCATGTGCTGGGCTCTGTGCTCAATGCTTTACATGCATCATCTCATCTAATCCCCATGACAGTTCTTCTGGGCAGGTAGCCTCACTAACCCATATTACAAGGCCCAGAGAGGTCGTGGCAGTTGCCAAGGTCACGCAGCTCAGAACTCAGGCCTGTCTGACTCCATAGCCACACTGTTGTTTAAGGAGCTAGGTTAGCCAAGGTCACAGTCAGAGGCATTGGAGAGACTCAGGCCAGGCCCCCTTACCCTCAGCTCAGGACGCTGGATTGTGTGCTACTGAGGACCTGGCAGTACCCAAAAGCTCTGAATGCCAGATTACTCAGGAGCCAGCTTCTCCCCAGCCTCAGCTGCTCCCTGGTTGGCTGGTACCGTGTATCTGAGTGCAGTGCTCCCCATTTCCCAGGCTGTGAGAACCACAGTGCAACCCTCCTCTGTGCTGCTGGAGTGAAAGCCCTCAGGGCAGGCAGCTTCCAGGGTGGGGCCTCATATAAATCTAGGGAGTGGCCGAGGCCTGTAAGGAAGCTGGCTCAACACCTGCCATTTGGGTCTCAGTTGTACACATTTTGATCCTGCACATGATTTCACTAGGGCAAAATTAAGTGCATGAAGGAAGCACACATTCCTGGGCCCCGCCCTCAGTGATGCAGAGGGGGTAGGGACCTGGGCTGTGGGGGCCCTGTAGGTATCCCGCTGCAGATGGGGGCACCACACTTGCAGCACAGAACAGAGATAAAACCAGGGTCTCCGCCTTATGACCGCTTTGCAGTACTTTCCAGCTGGCCTCATAGGAACAGGGCAAAAGGTTCCTAATAGCAATAATCAGTGTCAGAATTAAATGTGTGTCATGCTCTGCTGGCACAAAACTCTTTTCGACGCATCCTTTCTTTCCTTTGGATCCCAGTGTCAAATACCAGCTTGCCAACATATTTTGTTCGCTGTACACAGGTTGAAACTGCAAAGGTTTTCAATTTTAAGTTTAGCTAATATTTTACTATTTTTTTTTTTTTTGAAATGGGGTCTCGCTTTGTTGCCTTACCTGGAGTGCAGTTGCGAGATCATAGCTCACTGCAGCCTCCAACTTCTGGGCTCAAGTGATCCTCCCGCCTCAGTCTCCTGTGTAGCTGGGACTACAGGTACACCACCATGCCCACCTGGATAATTTTTAACTCTTTGTGTAGAGATAAAGTCTCGCCATGTTGCCTAGGCTAATCTTGAACTCCTGGGCTCAAGGGATCCTTCCCCCTCGGCTTCCCAGAGTGTTGGGATTACAGGTGTGATCTGGTTTCCGACTTCTCTTCAAGTGTTGGAGGTCTGGCTCTTATAGATGTTCTAGATGGCCTGACATCCATTGTGTGGAGGGAGTGGTGACTGCCTGTCTGGAGGCAGCTGGCTGTCTCCCTATTGTCAGGCCCTGCCACTCCCTGGCAATTCTTCCTGGCACCAAAGCAAGTGTCAGTGGGCACCTCTCATCCCATTGCTTTGCCTGCTTCACCTGCTGACAATACCTTCATGAGCCCTGTAGGCAACTGAGCACATGATCTCTATTTCAGATACATAGGCCACTTGGCCTGTGTCCCTCCCTGGTTTCCTTAGGTGACTCTGTTTGAAGTCCTTCTTTCATAACATCCTTTGAAACTGATATTCACCCATTTAAGTGATAAAGCCATCAGGGCTCAGAAAGAGTGAGCAATTTGCCAAAAATTCTACAGCCAATCCAGGCAGAGCCAGGACTCCAAGGCAGGACATGCGCCCAGGTGTGTAGCCTGTACCCCGAGCAGCTCCAGCATTGCCATCCACACACACGACACAAATGAGAGCGTGCTCTCCAGACCTGCACAGCGCACGGCCTGCCAAGCTTTAGACCAAAGTCCTGACTCCAATCCAGGGGCCTGACTACAAAGCTGGTATTTTTCTTTGCTTCATATCAAGCCCTTGGCTAAGAAATGGGGATTTCCAAGCCCACGGCTGCTCTTGCTTCTCCCCACAGTGCTCCTACATCCCAGGCAGCCTGGACAACTACCAGATGGCCCGGGCCGACGTGGAAAAGGTCAGAGCCAACTTCCAAGAGCAGCAGGTCTTCTACTGCTTCTCCGCACCTCCGGGGAACGAAACCAGCGTGCTGTTCCGGCGCCTCTACGGGCCCCAGACCCTCCTCTTCTCCCTCTTCTGGCCCACCTTCCTGCTGACCGGTGGCCTCCTCATTATCGCCATGGTGAAGAGCAACCAGTACCTGTCCATCCTGGCGGCCCAGAAGTAGAGCCATCCATGCCATACCACTTGTCAGGGCACAGGGGACTGGCTGAGCCCCCAGGGCTGCTCCCCACTTGCAGACCTATGCCTTCTGCACCTGCCCTCCCACTCTTCCACTCCAATCCACCCTGTCTTCTACTGCAGGATTAACCTCTGAGGAATCCCTTTGTGAAGTCATTTCCTGCTTAAGAACGTACAATGGCTCCCCAGTGCCGTGGAGGCCATAAGGCCAGCCAGTTATAGCTCTCTATTACCTGTCCCCACTCAACAAACTCATGCCTGTTTCCGGTTGCGTCACTATGTGCCCCGCAGAGAACAATGATCGTCACCTCTGTGCCTGTGTTCTCCCTGTTGTCTCAAAGGGGTACCCATCTTCCCCTGGAAGCTGTCGCCAGCGAGCCTCAGTTCTTTATTTGAATTCTCTAATAAGAACGACAGCAGCTCGCATTTCTAGAACACATTTACAGTATTACTATTTTCTAGGATACAAAGTGCCATATATATTTTTAATTCCAATATTAATAAATGTATGCAAAACAACAATCAGCTGCAGGGAAATACACGAGAACTCATCAAAATATTAGCGGCGGGATGGCGGTTAATTTCTGTTTTCTTCCTTACCCCTTTTTGATTTTTGGTGCTTTTCTAAATTGTTTTATTATAGGAAGGTTGTATTTTGTATGTTTTTAATCAGAAAAGCCACGGTAGATGCCATTTGGGAAAGTTGAGACAGTGTGTCTCCCTCACAGAAAAAGATGGAAGTGGGTCTGGGGATGGAGTTGGGTTCCGGTCAGAGACAGGCCGTTCAGAACACACAATCTGCAAACCCCTCTGGAGGAAAGGTCATGATGTGGAGGAGGATTTATTACTTAAACTGAGGGTATGGACTCCGGCACTGAGCCTGCTGGGGAAGCCTATCTCAGATTTGAAAAGGTCTAAATGGGAAGAAGCCATCGCCTTTACCATTCCCACTCCGGGAAGTTTTCCTAGAATTGTGACTGTCCAAGTGTGGTCCCTGGACCAGCAGCATCAGGATCCTGGGGCAGCTTGTGAGAACTGCACACTCTCAGGCCCTTGTCCCAGCCCCACCGCGCCAGAAGCCCTGCACAGGGTCGGGGTAGCAATGCTCTGTGTTCTAACAATGATGTAGGGGATTCCGTGGCACACCTCGAGCCGGAGAACTACTGGTGTAGAAAGCGAGCATCCTGTCGCCGGGTTTTTCAGAGCAGATGAGTGACCATTCAGCAGGACCAGTCCTGAGCTGAGTTGAAGTTAGGCCGGTGTCTGAAGTTTCTTCCAGTGCTGCGAGTCTAAGATGTAGCTCTTGGGTTTGAATCCTACTGATCTTTCTTGGGTTTGAATCTTGGGTCTCTACCGCTGCCCGATTTCATCTCTTTGATTTTTAGGTTTTCCATCTATAAAAGAAGGACTCCTTCTGGATAGTTGGGAGGGCTGAAGGAATGTTTGACACATCATAGGTGTCTAAAATGGCAACTAGAGTTTTTGTTTGTTTGTTTGTTTTTGTTTTCTTCACTTTCATTTTAAGTTGCAGGGTACACGTGCAGGCTTGTCACATGGCAGACTTGTGTCATGGAAGTTTGTTGTGCAGATTATTTCATCATTCAGGTATTAAGTCTAGTGCCCATTATTAAAGCAAATGTGGCACATATACATCATGGAATATTATGCAGCCATAAAAAGGAAGGAGATCATGTCCTTTGCAGGGGCATGGATGGAACTGGAGGCCCAATATTATCCTTAGCAAACTAACGCAGGAACACAAAACCAAATACTGTATATTCTCACTTATATGTGGGAGCTAAATGATGAGAACACATGGACACAAGGAGGAGAACAACACACACTGGGGCCTCTTGGAGGGTGGAAGGTAGGAGAAGGGAGAGGATCAGGAAAGAAGAGCTATTGTTAGTAACAAGAATACGTCATGAATACTCACAAACTTCCAAAAGTTATACTAACAGTGTTATCTGGTATGTATGGGTGTTTGTTTATTCTGTGCCAGGCACTGTGCTAATTAGTTCGCCTTGTTAAAAAAAAAAAAAAATGAGGTACTCCTGAACCTGCCTCATAGATGATGAGAAGCAACAGAGGACAGTGGCTAAGTATGTGGACCTGGGATGTGCACTATTTGTGTTCAAATTCCAACAGTGCCATTCACAAGGTGAGTGACTTTGGGCAAATAACCTGTCTGTGCCTGTTTCCTCATTTGCAAAATGGGACTAATAATAGTATCTTTCCATAGAGTTTTGGCATGAAACGAATTCTTATGTAAATTTCCTAGGATAGTGACATATGGTAAGTGCAATCTAAGTTACTATGAAAAACTGAGGCTGTAAGAGGTAACTGGCCAAGGCCATCTGTAAAGTGAGGGGCTAGGACTCTAGCCTGGAGCTGTGTGATTCCAGAGCCTGGCATCTCAACCACAGAACTCAGCAGAGCCAGCTGAAGGGCTGAGAGACAGCCACCCAAAGCCACAGGGGCCAAGCAGGGAGCTGTGCTGCATCCCTGGAACCCAGGTGCCCTCATGCAGGTTGGAGTTCTGAGGCAAGGCCCTGGAATCTGCACCAGCATCTGCCACTTCTAGCCAGGGAGCCCTGAGGTATCCCTGTGGCCTCCAGTTTCTTACCTGGTGGACCTTCCTTCCAAAGGCAGGCAGCTCATCATTCCCCGGAATTTTTCCCTTCCGGGATCAGGGAAGTCTCAAGGGCCCTCATGTGAGTCTTTTAAGAAAGTCTTAATTGTAATATTGTACTATAGTTTTGCAAAATATTAAATATTACCATTGGGGACATTAGGTAGGGGGGGCACAGAATGTTTCTGTATTATCTCATACAGCTGCATGTGAATCTACAATTATCTCAAAAATATAAGTTAAAAAAGGTAGAAAAATAAGAAAGGAAGTCCCAACTGGGAGTCTGATTTAAAGGGCCTATTTTGTCAATGGTTTCCATGCACCTGAATTTGGGACTAAAACACACAGAAACTCAGAACACCCAAACAATCCCTGCAGGGAAAAAGGCCATGTTCCCCTGGGAAAATTAGTATGTGGGGATGCCTAACCCCCACTGTCCCATAAATTATTAATGATGACCTTCATTTGCTTGAGACAGATGTTCTCCTCCTGTTAACAAAGACCGGCCTTCTAGCAAATGCCACAACTGTCTGCTGCTCACACAACTATATGCAAAGGATAAGCATGAAATAATGGGAATTTAGGCATAATGGAGTTAGACACTGCGCTTACGTGTTTTTTGCAATAATATCTGCCTGGGAGCAGATAACCTTCATCAGTTCTCAATAAACCACTCTGCTAATGAGTGTCTAGTGCTTCCATTATTTATTACTGTCCTCTCATGGGCCAGTGACTCACACCGGAGAGGTGCACCTGGATGGTTCTCCCATGTGCCCTCCTCCAGAACGCAGACAAAACGGTGGAAATCAGAGGCAAGGGGCCCCCTGAGCTCCAGCACTGGGGTGGGAAGGACCCTGGGGGACATCCTAACAGTGCCAGGTCTCAGACAGAGCTTTAGCTCATCAGTCCAAGCTGCAACCAGAGGAGGAAAGAAATGAGGGTTTCTTCTATTTTTGAAGATCTCAGAGGACCAGAATTTCACTTCACTTTTATGGTGTATCTACTCGCTTGCCTGCAAGGAACTTGGTGTCTTCTTGCCATTCTCTCTCCCTACCCTTCACCAATCATTGTGAGGGGCTTCTTTCTTCACAGTGAAGACTCGGCTTTATGCAAATTTAAAATAGTGCAATATAAATACTAATATAATCTTATTTTTTGTGACTTGCTGAAGTGATACCAGTTCCTCCTCTAAATCAACAATTCATCCAAAATTGATCTTAAACTCCTTGGGTCAGGGCATTGCAAACTGCACTTACTTTATTGTTCATTGGCAGCACAGGCTGTTATGTGAGACTATCCGGTATTCTTTGAATTAGTCTTGTGTTTGGGGGAGTTTGAATTCTATGAAATATTTAAGAAGACACTGTTTGAACAAAGTGCCACCTTCCTGTACCTTACCAGCCATTGCCCTGTGATATGGAGCGGAAAGAAAATGGCCAAAGGAAGACCAGAGACACATGGAGAAATTCACTAGAGTCCAGTGTAGCAGTTCTCAAAGTGGAGGCTTGCAAAGTCCAAACTCTGTCGTAATAACACTAAGACACTATTTGCCTTTTTCATTTTCATTGTTATGAGAGTGCAGTGGAATGTTCCAGAGGTCACGTAACATGCATTGTTACAATAGTCTGAATGTCGACATAGCAATGAGATTCCAGCTGCCTTTCTAAAGCAAACTAACACATTAGAGATTTGCGAAAAATATAAAACAATACCACTTCTCCCAATGTATTTTTTGGCACATATAATTGTTTTTCACAAAATTATGTTACTTTGTTAACAGCTAATGGATGCATTATTATTTTTAAATAAGTAAATTCAAATTAAATATTTTTACCATTCTTAGTTCTAATCTCGAAAATGGTAACTGTTAATAGATATAACCCATATACACCAAAGCTCTTAGGATCCTTGATCTTTTTCAAGCATGTAAAGGGGTCCTGAGGATGAAAAGCTTCAGCACTGCCAATCTAGCGCATCCAGAGATGAGGCCTCCAGACTCTTCCCACACTGTGCCCTGTGGAAATGTGAAGCTCTCCACCAGGCTCCATCAGATTCCCACCGGGGGCCAGGAGGAGGGCTTTAGTTTTCTGCATCACCTCTGGCTCCCAGATCCTGTTCCCCAAGATGAGTCAGTTGATGGATCATCCTCCTCTCCACAGTGCTTTCCTGGATTTTTCTCATGTCCCCTCTGATGCAGAACTCAGCTTCTTCCTAGCTTTGCACAACTCTCCCTTCCTACTTATATAAGTACATTTTCATCAGCCAACTTCCTCAAAGGATTTGGGAGATGAGAACGGGAGGTATATGGAAGCAAAGCCAACAACTCTAAACTGAGTATTGGACCACATTTGTGATTCCTCCCCAGGCCTGCTGCATCTCCCCCAGTTGCAGAGTCAAAGGTGGCTTAGATGGACTGTGTTCTCCCATAATCTCCATCATCTCATACCAACCTCCCCTATCCCCAGTACACATAAAACAAAAGCAGGGGCTTGAGAGGCACATGCGGCTTCGGGACATGTCTTCTGTCCCCACGCCCCACAAGACTGGTGCACTGAGTCCTCCTCCTCTGTCAATTCTGGAGCCCCTGCTACTCAACTCCCCTTTGATTTCATGTGTTCAAATACAAATGCTTCTTCTCTAAGTGCCAGTAAGACTTTAGAGATCATCTAGCACTTCTCCACTTTCTGTTTGGTGCTTGAACTCTCCGTTGTGCCACAGAAAATTATTTAGTCTTTGGTACAGAGATCCTTTAGGGGTGACAGGAGTATCTTTTGTTCTAATGGGACAACTCTTGGTGGGTCTGTAAATAGCTTCAGGATGGGAGCTGCTTGCCAGAAGGACCAAGCCTTGATTCGAGGATTAGAACCTTCAGCTCTACCCTGCAACCTCTGCAGAGAGAGGAGGGGCTGGAGGTGGAGTTTAATCACCAATGGCCAGTGGTTTAACAATCATGCCTATGTAGTGAACTCTTCAAAAAATCCCCTAAATAATAGGGTTTGGGGGGCTTCTGGGCTGGTGAACACGTCAAGGTGCTGGGAGAGGGCCCAGAAACTGCACCTCCACGCTGCATCCCTCATACCTTGCCCTGTGCGTCTCTTCCATCTGGCTGTTTTTCCTTTGCAGTAAACATGTAAGAGTAAGTAAAGTATTAATAGTAAGTAAAGTGCTTTCTTGAGTTCTGTGGATCGCTCTAGTAAATTATTATATCCTCCCTGGAGATGCAGGGGAGGTTGTAGGAATGCCCAGTCAGTCAGGTAGTGTGTGGATAGCCAGGACACTCTATTGGTGGGTGGCATTTGAATGGGGCAGTCTTGTGGGACTGACTTCTTAACCTGTGGGGCCTGAGCTAACTGTGGGTAGTTAGTGTCAAGAATTGAAATAAATTGTAGGACACCCAGTTGGTGCCAGAACTAGTTGGTATCAGTAGGGGAAAAAAACCTTCTTATGTGGTGTCAGAAGTATCGTCAGGGAGAACGCAGTCACACTCTTTCTACAATAGTCCTTTTTAATGACAACCTGCAGCAACACCTCTTTGGATGAATAACTCACTATAGCAAGATGCAGTCACTTCCATTTGGGCATATATTTAGCTGACCACTTCCTGTGCAAGAATCTGTCATTCCTAATGGTAATAAGGGCTAGCATTTGTTGAGCACCTACCTGAATGCCAGGATCTTTCCAGGCACAGCTCATTGAACAGTAACAACATCCTTTGAGGTTATTACTAGTATCTTCATTTCACCAATGAGCCAATGGAGGCACAAGGAAAAGATTTAACTTGCCCCAAGTCAGAAGTTAGCAAATAGCAGAGCTGGGGTTCAAATCTAGGCAGTATTGCTCCAGAATACTCTCTAACCACAAGGAATCTTGTTCTTTAGTTTTCACCCCATAACAAAAGTGGAAAATGCCAAGCAGGTCAAGGTCAACTATTGAGAGCTTGTTAGATGCCTCCATATACCTTTCCATTACAGAGCCCAGGCTCTCAATTGACTCCCTGGGGCCACTCCTCTGAAGTGTCAATAGATGTGGAGGTGATGGCCAAGCAGAAGGATCTGAAAAAATCCCACAAAGGTTCTACTGTGGGCACTGCCAAGACAGACAGGACCACGAGATCAACTACCACCTGCCTGAACCCACGCTTTCCAATCCATAGCTCATCACACACCCAACTGGAACCCAGGCACACTATGGTTGCAGCGATCCTTGAACTGGTCACTATGCAAAAGCAGAACAAAAGTGAGTCTGGTCCACCGGCAGGGCTCCTTCTCAGTGACTGCACCCTCCTCTCATTCATTTCTACTTTTTTCCATAAGTGTTCCCAAACCACGGGTTTAATCATGTGCTCTAGAATTCGTAAAGGAGTTGACAGCATGCTTGCTTACATATTGCCTTAGAGTCCTCTTTTACTATCGTTAATTAAACTTAGGCCATGTCACACCTTCTTGGCATCTAACTAAATTTTCTGTGGCTCCACTAGTCACGATCCCTCATTCCCCTCTGTTATTTCTTTCCAACCCTTCCAAATTGAAATCCCCTCAGCCACAAGCCAGAATCCCACTGGTTTGAAACAGTCTAAGCTGTCGGAGGAGCTCCTGACCTCACAGGAGCCTCTCAGCCACGCTCGGCCATGGTACCCAGGTCTCAAGTCTCCCTCCTTGAGGGGCAGATGGGAGCAAAAACAACACCCGAAAGAGAAGTGGATATTGTTAGCTCTTCCATCAGATCATTCGCCCCAAGCAGCCTCAGCCACCATTTATTTTCACTCTCTCAGGACTTGTTTGAAAGCCTTTTTCTCATGCTTACAATTTTGGTGGGTAAGATACAGCTGAGTGTGGCATTATCCTTATGGCCCTAAATGATATTTTTGTATTTGTCTTTGAGAAGGAGCCTGCAGGGAGAAAAGCTCAGGAAAACAAGAGTTTGAATCTGTCTTGTTTATGACTTTGGGCAGTTTATTTTATCTTCCTGAATCTCAGTTTCCTCAATTGGAAAATGAGCCTCACAGTGTTTGTTTTACAGGGTGCATTGAATCATCAATCATGAATGTGGAGTACTCAGCACAGTGCATAAAAGATGCTTCACAAATGTCTGTTCTCACTTCAAGCAAGTGTGTCTCCTTCCACCGATATTTCAGATTCTTTTCATTTGGGCTCAGAGAACTCCCTCTTGCCTTCTTTCTCTCCCTAGCAACTTCCCGCCTCTCTTGCTTATGGACCTGATTGATGACTGCCTTGCCTCCCTCCCTCTCTCACCTCTTGCTTCATTTCTAGGGGTACCCTGACTTAAAAATTTTGCCCAAAAACAGACTGCCTATCTTTGCTTTCAACTTTCCTGACTCTACTTGTATGAACTTATTTCCTGGGGAGAAATGGTCCTAACCACAGAGGCCGTATTTCTGCCTCACTGAACCATTCCAAGGGTTGAAGGATCAGCTTCCTTGAGAGTCCACTTCATGGTAGAATCATGATCTGTGATAATAATAGTCCTGGCCAGAATAATCCTCCTAGTGCAAGGTAGGCAAACCTCTTGGCCCAGAAATCAGGCTTAATTTGAAATTAAATTGCTTTCCCATGCCAACTGCAAGATGCCTATATCCACAGCTAATTTATCAAGGTGATGCCTTATCTCAAGGAAGCCCATGGGAATAGAGTGGCTGCATCAGCAAAATTGCAAACTTGGTCCTGATGAGAAGAGTTTTCTTTAAAGTACAGCTTGAACCCTTTGAGTTTCTCATTTGGGGTTCGGTGCATTTAATGGCTTCTTCCCCCTTGCCAGGCTCTGTGCCAGGGCCTGGAGATATGGATACCAGCGAGACAGGCACTGCATTGGAGCAGCTTTCAGGGCCAGTGGCAGAAAAAAAGACCATGCAAGCAAAGATTTCAAAGCTGTAGCGCTTTACTTAGTTGTCCAGGGATGAGTAGGTTATGGGGGTAGAGAATATCATGAATAGAGTCACGGTTAAGAAATTGATTTCTATATTTAGGATTGATACTAACAGTTCATGATCAAGGGTGTGTGGCACTCTTAACCAAGCCTTTTACACACATACATTCCATTCTCTGGGCAACAGTAGGAAACAAATACACTAAGATTTTGATTATCCCCATTTTACTGATGAAGAATCTGAGTCTTAGAAAGTAAGTACCTTGCCTAATGTTACTACTTCCCAACTAATAGGCAGTGGGACTGGAACTTGAAATAAGGTAATTTCATGCAGAATTTATGCCTTTAAATACTATACTACACTGCTCCTTTACTTCCCAAGCTTTTTATTTTGAAAATATTCAACTACAATGCAAATTGTGAGCATGCCTACCCTTCACCTAGGTTCACTAATGATGATCAGTATTTTATCATATTTGGATTTTCTCTCTGTCTCTATTTCTCTCTCTGTGCATGTGCATGTGTGTTTCTGAATCATTTGAGGGTTAGGCTGAGGAACATAGAACAGAAGGCTGGTTTGGAAAACATGTGGGGACCAGTTTGGCTGGAGGAGAATGTGTGTGTGGGTTTGGTCGCGGGGAGACAGGAATAGGGAATGGGCTGAGGTCTGAGACTGTGGGGTTAGGGCTGGGAATGCCAAATCTGGTAGTTTCGGGTGTACTGCCACATGGCATGATACGCCAGTGAAAGCAGAACTTTCATTCGTTCCCATATTGAAAACTATACAATTGAAGATGTGTATTTAGTGAATGATATGTTTATGGTTTCTGATTAAATATGGATGCTTATTGAAGACAATTCAGACAATGCAGAGAAGCATCAAGAAGTAATTTAGGCCGGGGGCGGTGGCTCACGCCTGTAATCCCAGCACTTTGGGAGGCCGAGGTGGACGGATCATGTCAGGAGATGGAGACCATCCTGGCCAACATGATGAAACCCCGTCTCTACTAAAAATACAAAAATTAGCTGGGTGTGGTGGCATGTACCTGTAATCCCAGCTACTCGGGAGGCAAGAACCCAGGAAGCAGAGGTTGCAGTGAGCCGAGATTGCACCACTGCACTCCAGCCTGGTGACAGAGGGAGACTCCATCTCAAAAAAGCAAACAAACAAGCAAACAAACAAACAAATAAAAAAGAACTTTAAAAGCTGACCTTAATCCGAGCTAAAACCCACACTAATGTTTCAGTTTATTTCTTCTCTATTTTACTTTTCCATACACAACTATTCCCACAGACTGGAACTTCATTGAGTACACAGTTGTTTTTCTCCTGGCTTCCTACTTGATATGATATCAATGGCATTTCTGTAGGTTATTAATCAGTTCTTAAAATAATTTTCAACAGTTTAATATTATTCCATCAGATAGATGAACCAAAATGTATTTAATGCACAATTTTTTTCCATTGACACTTAGAGTGCCTCCAGTTTTTCACTATTATAAATAATGCAATAATACCATAATGAGTACCTCTAAATAAAAGTCTGTATGCACATCAATAAAAGTCTGTATGCACATCTGTGAATCTTAGAATAGATTTCTAGAAGTAGGGCTTCTGGGTCAATGGGTTGGGCGGGCCATCTCTTTGGAATGTTGTGGAGGAGCAGAGAGGGAAGAAATGGGAAGAAATGTAGTCTGCAGGCTGCTGCGGCAAAGCAGTTGAGAAGTTAGAAAGTTTCAGACTTCAGGAACGGTTCTGAGAATGGAAAGGGAGTGACAGATGGAAAGAACAAAGTTCAAGACCGGGACATGTAAAGAGAAAGAGTAAAATCAGGAGAGAGAGGTCTGCTTTGGTTTTACAAGGGTTGAGTAGGGGCTAGAGAAAGACATTCAACTAGAAGGGTCTAGTGGTCCTTCCTCCCATCCTCCATCCATCCATCCATTTGTTAGGCCCCTACGCTATGCCAGGTCTTGTGTTGGGTGCTGCATATCCTTCTTTTTTTTTTTTTGAGACGGAGTTTCATTCTTGTTGCCCACACCAGAGTGCAATGGTGCAATCGTGGCTCACTGCAACCTCCACCTTCCAGTTCAAGCTATTCTCCTGCCTCAGCCTGCCAAGTAGCTGGGATTACAGGCATGTGACACTGTGCCCAGCTAATTTTGTATATTTAGTAGAGACAGGGTTTCGCTGTGGTCAGAATGGTCTCGAGCTCCTGACCTCAAGTGATCCACCCGTCTCAGGCTCCCAAAGTGTTGGGATTACAGGTGTGAGCCACCATGCCAGCCTGCACATTCTTAAATAGGTAAAATGTAGCCCGTGCCCTCCCAACAAGTTCACAATCCAGTCAAAGAGTCACCTGTAGGCCTGGAGCTTAAGAAACGAGCCAAGGCAAGAGAGAGAGGCTTGGGAGTCTCCCCTAGAGGTGAGGCCATGAAGGAAAGAGGAAAGAGCGCAGACACGAAGGGAAGAGGCGAGGGGTCTTGCTTGGTCTGTGAGTCACCGACTGTGTGGCAATGAAGAGCCATCTGTTGGGCGGCCACCACTTCCAGGAGGGGCCAGATTACTCTCCATCCCTGTGCCCTCAGCTACCAGCCAGAGGAGGCTCCGTTTTGAGGATAACTTATTCAAGGGCGTTCCTTGCTCTGGCCTCAGTTTCCCCATCCTTATGCTGAGGACATTTGGAGGAGTCTCATGCTGGTCACTGTGTCATGTAGCCTTGACTTCCAGTCACATGCTGGCCACCTTCAGGCTCTCAGAAGCTCCCTTGGCCAGACTGAAATTCCCAGATATAATGCGAATTATATCTGCTGTCTTTTTACCTCGTGCCTGCTGTCTTTTTACCTCATGATGCCCTGTGAGACAAGCCAGCAGGCACAGCAAATGCTCAAAGTCAGTGCCAGAGCCTGCTTGTCCATGGGGCTTTGTGGTTCCAGCCAGCTTCTCCCTTCCAGGGTGGTGTCCTCAGGGGGCTCTGACCCAGGGTGCAGTGACTGCCACAACATTCAGGTCTGAGGCCTCCTCCACCTCCTTCTGTTGAGCCCCCGGTGGACTATACAAAGACAAGGTTTTACTGCCCCTTCTTATTTTTCATCAGTAGAAGAGTGTGGGCCGGGAGTAGGGCAGGAGTGCACAGGAGACTTTAAAGTTTCTGGACATGAGGAGCTTGCTGAATGAATGGAGTGTGAGCTCTCCTATCTCATCTCCCTAGAATAAGACTCTTTGTCACTGATACTTGCATCCCAGGGAGGGAAAGGAAAGGCAAAGAGTATGTTGAAAACATCTCTCACTCTTTTCTGGCCCACATGGGTGATTTCCGTCACCCAGTCATTTCCCATGACACGGGAGGTCCCTGGTTTGACTAGGATGCAATGAGGGAGATTTAAGCTCAGCCCTAATAAAGAGCAAAGCCAAATAAAAGCAAAACCACCTCATCATTTGCTGAATCCTTAATTTGACACAAGCACTGCACTAAACTCTTTCAAGTGCATTACTTTAATAAACCTGTGGTACTGGCATTATTGCACACATTTTACAGGAAAGGAAGCTACGCTCAAGGGAGTGACTCCCTTGGACTTCCCAAGGTCATACAATTTGGTGGTAATGGATTTGGCATCCAGTGAACTCGGAAAGTCATGTTTCCAGAAAGTCCTGGATCCTCAAGGGCTGGAGGGGAGCACAGCCATGGAAGCCAGCTGCGTCCGCAGCTCCCAGATGCCTTCGCTGGTGACTGCTCACTTCATGCCCTCCCGGAAGAGCCCCTTGGCTGAATGGAGCAGAGCTCACTGGAAACCATCACCATCCTTTCCCAGCGACAGGTTCCCCTCTCTCCATGGCAAGAACAAATCAAAGTGAATCAAATGGCCCGTCAGCTGCAGTAACAGAGGAGGGCCGTTCTTAGGATGGTAGCCTGAGAAGCTAGATGACTATCTTAATTAACCCCTCATGTCCTGGAGGCAGGAACATGGGCGGCCTTGCTAAGGAGGAAGTGTGGAAGGACAGACGGATGTGGGAATGGTAGATACAAAACTGGAGCCTTTAAAGGGCATGCAGTGCCGAACCTGTAGGGAATGGGAAGATGGGGAGGCCCTGGTTCAAGGGCCAGCTCTGCCTCTGGCTTGCTGGGTGGCCTTCCCCGGGCCTCGGGTTCCTCATCAGCCAGCTCGACCTCTCAACTCCCAATGAGGTCCTACCATATACTAGGCCCTGCACCAGGTGCTGGGGAAGTAGTCAAGACCAGGCAAAATTCCCTGCCGTCACAGGGCTGGACTCTTAGTGGATGAGCTGGATCATAAACAAATGAATAACAGGCAGATGTTGGCCAAAGGGTACAGAATTTCAGCTGTGGAGAATGAGCAAGCTCTAGAGTAATGCACAGCAAGGAGACTGTAGTCCATAAGACTGCACTGTACACTTGAAATTTGCTAAGAGAGTAATTCTCACCACACACAGAAAGGTAACTATTAGAAGAGATGGATGTGTTCATTAGCTTGACTGTGATAATCAGGCCATTATCTATGTGTGTATCAAGACATCACACTGTATACCTTAAACACAGACAATTTCCATTAAAACATTTAAAAACACCAAGCAAATACATGGGTAATATTGTTTCGGGAGCAGTAAGCGCTGTGCAGAAAAACAAGGCAGCATTAGGCAATGCGTCGGGAGAGATGAGGAGGGAGCAGCCATTGCAGACAGGAGAGGATTTGAATGAATTGAGGGAGACAGTCCAGGGAGATTTGGTAGAAAGAGCCCAGAGCCCAGACTGAGGGAACAGGGACGGTGAGGACCCTGACGCTGAAGGAGCTCCATATCCTAGCAAGAGTAAGGCAGCCTGGTGTTTGGGGTGCATCACCTGGAGTGGAGCCATGGGGAGAGAGAGACAAGCAGAAAAGGACAGAAATGCAGAGGACAGATCATGCAAAGCCAACAGGCCACCGAGAGGAGTCTGCATTTAACTCTAAATGTGTCAAGAAACCACTGGCGACAGTTTCCAGCAAGGGGATTATAATTGTATGTGATTCATTTTTCATTTTAAAAATATGGAAATGGTCCATCAATGGGGAAAAAAAGCAAAATTTAGTATCCATACAATGGAATATTGTTCAAACTCAAAAAGGAAGGGAGT
Source organism: Mandrillus leucophaeus (assembly GCF_000951045.1). Lineage (NCBI taxonomy): Eukaryota > Metazoa > Chordata > Mammalia > Primates > Cercopithecidae > Mandrillus > Mandrillus leucophaeus. The sequence goes on from NW_012109308.1 coordinate 557,823, forward strand.
TCTGACACAGGCTATAACAGGAATGAACCTTAAAGACATAACGCTAAGTGAGGGCTGGGTACGGTGGCCTGTAATCCCAGCACTTTGGGAGGCCAAGGCGGGCCAATCCCAAGTTTGAGACCAGGTTGGGTAACATGGTGAAACCTCGTCTCTACAAAAAATAAAAAAATTAGTCAGGTGTGGTGGTGGCACATGCCTGTAGTCTCAGCTACTCTGGAGGCTGAGGCGGGAGGATCGCTTGAGCCCGGGAGGTAGAAGCTGCAATAAGCTGTGATGACGCCACTGCACTCCAGCTTGGGTGACAGAGTGAGACCCTGCCTCAAAAAAAAAAAAAAAAGAGATATTACACTAAGTGAAATAAGCCACTACAAATACTGTTCATGACTCACTTATATGAGTAACCTAGAACAGTCAAGTTAATAGAGAGAGAAAGTACAGTGGTGGCTGCCAGAGGCTGAGGGTAGGCAGAAATGGGGAAGTGTTTAATGGGTGCAGTGCAGAGTTTCAGTTTTGCAAGAAGAAAAATGTTCTGGAGATGGTTGGTGGTGATGGTTGCGCAACATGTGAATGTACTTAATGCCACAACTGTGCACTTAAAAATGGTTAAAATGGTAAATTTAATGTGAGATACATTTATCACAATTAAAAACATGGGAAAGGATGCTATGCAAAGAATGGTCTGTGGGGCGATATTTGTCTGCTTGGGCTGACACAATGGAATGCCACAGACTGGGTGGTTAAATAACGAAAATCTGTTGTCCCACAGTTCTGGACACTAGAAGTTCAAGACTAAGATTCGGGCAAGGGTGGTGTCTGGTGAAGTTTCTCCTCCTGGCTTGTGGTTGGCCATGTTGTCCTCACATGGCCTTTCCTCTGTGTGCGTGTACTGCTGGTGTCTCTTCCCCTTCTTACAAGGATACAGTCCTGTTGGATTAGGATCCCAACCTTATGACCTCATTTAACCTTAATCACCTGTGCCAAGGCCCTATCATCAAACACAGCCACCTTGGGGGTTAGGGCTTTGACATATACATTTTAAGGGACACAATTCAGTCCATGACAGCAGTGACAGTGCTGACAGGTTTAACCACACATGTTCAAAGGAACATTAGTATTTGCACGTGACCTTTTAAACCGCAGTTCTGTATTTGTGATGTTGGCAAGTTATTCAGCCTCTCAAAGCCCCTGGTTTGGAATAAAAACAACTCACAGAGAAAGGGCTGGACTGAATACAGGAATCCTTGTAAAGCCCACAGAAAATAAGTAGCACTCAATAGAGGGTGGCGATGGCCATTCCCCTCATGTTTCCTGTTGAGTTTGAAATGAAAGCCACTGTTTCTGAACTTGTGAGGCCTGGGCAGAGTTAATCAGCACAGGGATGTCGCGGATCTTTCTGCAATCCAATATGCTTCATGGCTGAGAGACATCCCGGGCTCTGGGTGACAGCCGGCTCCAAGCTGATGTCTGCAGATACCGAGCAGCAAGCCTGGGCTTGGCCCAACCTGCCAAGCACAGATGGTTTGAAAAATGTCATCCAAACTGGCCCAGGGTTAATCAAAAGATTACAGAAAGAAAATTAGGATAGGCTAACCCCGGCGTCTCAGATACAAGCCCCAGAATCTCACCCCCACTACCTGATTCCTACCCAATTCTCTGCCTCAGCTTCCAACTGACCTCATTCCAGCAATAAATGAAAATTGGCCAGGCTAGAAATACAACTGGAAATCTTGCTGGGTGGTGTTTCCTTTTCTGTCCCCTCCCTGTAGCCTTGGCTGTCGGGCCTGCTCCCCATATGTTTTGTTGTTTGACTGCGAAAGGTGACCTGTGGGTAATGGTTCAGGGGATGGATTGGCGGGGCTTGGGTCTCAGAGGGTATTCTCCTCAATTGCACTTCTTTAGTCAGAATGGAGGCCCTGAAATCTTGATTTCTAAAACAAGAGTGTGTGATGCCTCTTGGCCAAACTGGGAAGGAATCTGTTTTGTCTTCGTTGCCTTCTTACCCTGGATCTGATTTTCAGAAATGGAAAAAGTGTAATGGGGATGGACTGGGGAGGGTGGTAAAACCCAGGGCTTGGAGCCAGGCCGCCTAGGCTTCCAGTTGTGCCTACGCTTCACGCTGGCTGTGTGACTCCAAGCCAGGCCCGTCCCCTCTCTGAAACTCGCTCTTTATATCTGCAAGTGGGGTTAATTAGAGCACTCTACCTCCTAGGGTTCTCATGTGCACTAAATAAAATGGTGGGCACGGAGTGCTTAGGCAATGCTGGGCACATGGCAGGTGCCACCAGCAGTGCTGCAGTTTTGTTTAATCTTTAAATTCCAAAGCTGAGAGGCCTTTGAAATCAGCAGCTCCTTCATTTTAGAGATGAAGAAACTGAGGCCCAGAGAAAAAAGCTATTTGCTCAGTGCAATGGGCTGAATGTTACTGCCTCCTCTCCCCCAAATTTACATGTTGAAATCCCACTCCTGAGGCGATGGTATTTGAAGGTGAGGCCTTTGGGAGGTGATGAGGTCATGAAGGCGGAGCCTCTTGAGTGGGGTGTGTCCATAAGAAGAGGCCGGAGAGCTACCTTACTCTCTTTCCTCCACGTGAGAATACAACAGGAGATGCTGTCTGTAAGCCAGGAAGAGTCCCCACCAGAACTCCACAGTTCTAGCATCCTGATCTCAGACTTCCAGCTTCCAGAACTGTGAGAAATACATTTCTGTTGTTGATAAGCCACCATGTCTTTGTATGGGATGTTAGGCCATCAGGTTGATAAGCAGCCTGATGGCCTAAGACAGCAATCAAAGGTGAGCATTTGGACTCAAACCCTCCATTTTGGTCTGGCTCCAAAGCTGTTGTTCTTAGCACCTCTAAGAACACAAAATGGAATCTCAGCGGCTTCAGCCAGCGGGGACCAAGGTTAGCTTTGTATTCGTGGTCCTCCTACCCTCATTCTAACAGAGAAGCAAGGCTTTCTTCTGCCCCTAGACTGGAGACCTGTGAGTAGTACAGAGAGGGTGGTCAGTGGTGACAGTAAATGACCTCCCGTGAGTCTTTTTCAGGAGTCCTGGCTTCTCTTTCCTCCAGCTGGCCCAGGAGGCCGATGCAATTTCCTTATTTCCACATCCTCTCCCCCAAAGCTCCTCTCCCTGCCTGCCTGCCTTTAAGCGGGGTCCCCCTCCTGCACTTCTGGGTGGGGTGCAGGTGGATAAAGGGGAAGAACCCCCGCCTCACCAGAGCACCTGGCCAACTGTGATGCATGGGCGGTGCGGACCTGCACCCAGGGGCAGTCCCCCAGCAGAGCACGAGAGCGGAATGGGGGCAGGAACAGGCCTTTGGTCTTGTTTGCGCTGACCCTTGTCTCATCCAGGTGGCTCTGGCTGGTCACTGCTGTCAAACTCCAGCACAGGAATTCAGAACAGGGAGATAGGGAGTGGCAGGCTGCAGAGAAAGCCTGACTAAGACCAGACCTCAAAAAGGGAACTCCAGGCACACGGCCCGATGTTGCTCAGCAGGGAAAGCATTTAGTCATCATTTATTCAACCTTCCCCGGCTGCAGGTGCTTGAGGCACTCACTCTACGTGATTCCCATGTGGTGAACGCTTTTGCAGGGCTCCCGTTCTCATGGGAATGGATGGCCAATAAATCCATAAACAACTAAATAAAAAGGATCGTTTCAGTTGCTGGCACATTTTTAATTACAGAACTTGTCATCAAGAGTGACTGGGGGCAGGCGGGATAATTTTGGAACAGCAGCACATCTGGATAGGAGCCGGGAAGAGGACTTGACCCACAGAAGCTCAACCTCGTTTCTCTTGGCTACAAGTCCGAAGTCATATCACAGGAGAGGAGAAGGGTGGGGAACTTGACTTTTACTGAGCAGCTTTTATGAGCCAGGTCCTGTGCCTGTCACACGTCCCATCTCATTCCATCTCCAGTAGCCACATGCGATGGAAATTACTGGCCCATTTACGGAAGGACACAGACTGAAGATGGGGAATGGCTTGTCCAAGGCTGTCCTGCTGGTGCAAGGCAGGGTGGGAGCCCAGGTCTGTCTGGGTCCAGAGCTTTCCCACCCTGCATCCTGCTTCCCTCCATGGTGATGACTTCACATCGCCACTTCCACCCTTGGGAAGCAGTGGCTTTCAGGGATTTGGGACCTGGGTCTGGTGAGAGAGGTGGCCCAGGGGAGATTCTATAACCCTAAGAAGACTGGGGAAGATGAGGGTCCCTGTGGCACGGCAAAGGAGGCCCAGGCCTTAGAAGGCTGATGAAGACCTGACTAGATTCACTCCTCCCAGGGCTATGGTGTTGCAGCCTGTACTCTCCTGCCTGCCAGAGGGCCCCATTTCCAGCTACTTTTAATTTGGAGCAAACTAGCCGCTCCCCTGTGGTCCTGAAGTTAATAGGATGTCTGTGCAGCAGTGGCAGGATAAATGGCCCTGAACGAATTATTCCTGCATGATATCAGGGTTATCTAGGAGAAAGACACGGAAGCTCCAGAGGGGCAGGTGATCCCACCTTCTTCTCTGCCCTCTGCTGTGGGACTATGGAGACCCCAGTGAACTGAGCACCTGGACAACCCAAATGGGTCAGGGAGCGCTGGGCCTGCTGCAGAGGGGCAAGGGTGGTGGGGTCAGTAGGCTGGGATGAAGGCTACTGGACATCAGGAGGGCCAGGGTGAACACACGCCCCTCCTGGCAGGCTCTAGCTTGGGGCTGGAGAGGGAGGCGGGGACCCAGAAGCCCTGGATAATCAAGCTTTCTTCCTGTGACAAGGCACCGGCACTCAGAGGTTCCAGAGCTATAGAGAGTGAGTGGGGCTGTGGTAAAATGACCAGAGTGCTCGCTCAGCCCTCACTGCCAGGACAGTGAGCGAACCAGGACTCAGATGGGGGGAACTCTCTTTCCCCAGGATGAGGCAGCATTGAAGCTTAGCTTTTCACGGGACAGGTGGCATTCTCCTTTTGGTAGAGGACATGGTATCTCCCAGGTCTCAAAGTCCCCAGTGTGAAGGCCTCTGCTTTCCCAGATAATTCCAGTAAACAGCTGCAACACCTCAATTCCATCCTCTGCCTAGTGTCCAAAGCTTTGTGTATTTTCCCACACCCAAGACCACTTCTCACACTTGCCCTGTAAGAAGGACAAGTGTCCTTCCCCCGCTCCATGGGGGAGCGGCCTACTGACCCAGTGGAGGAGTAAGCAGAGACTATTCAGTGTCTGGCAGGTGCCTTGGGCCCGCACACCTGCCTGAGAGGGGACAAGGATACTGAGAGAGCATGGGTATGGCTGTCCTGCTGACCTTGGCCTCTGGAGTGTTCCCTTTCCCCATAACCCAGGTGATGACACTTTAATGGAATTTGTCACAACCTTTTGCATGACAGGTGGCTGCTCTGACAAGACCCAGCAGGGAAAAACCCACCAAGAAAATTAGTGGGTTGCTGGGGGACTCTCTGCTGGTGGCAAGGTGGGGAGTAGTGCAGGCAGGCATGACTTCTCCAGCCCTAGGAGTGCAGAGGAATGTACCTTGTCTTGGCACCAGCAGGACCTACGTTCTAATCCCAGCTCTGCCACTCACCAGGGGAGCCACCACACTTAGCTAAACCTCAGTTTCCTTATCTGCTGAAATGGTGATTGCAATCCCTACCTCCAGGATCAAGACTAGAATGAAGCAAGGAAGGTGCGTAGGGCACAAAATGTAAGAGGGGGCCCTGCAAGAGCAGAGCTGGGATTTGCCTGTGAGCTGCTAGCCCTTACTCAATATCATCATTACTTTAAAAAACAGTCTTGTGCCATTGATGTTATTATTATCTCCAATTAAAAGTGGGGAGCTTGGCTTGGGGTGGTGTTCAAATGACACAACTTCACACAGCTGGGAAAAGGCAGAGTTGATACTCCAGCTTGGCCTGCCTGAAGGCAGAGTCATGCCCAGGTCCAAGGTCAGTCTCTTGAGGATCTTGAACAGCAAGAGGAGGAGGCAAGAGGAACAGTGTGTCTCTGATGGGGGAGCTGAGGTTTTGTCTCGAAAAAAGAGGAACAGCCTGGGCTGGGGCGGGAGGGGAGAGTTACAGCTCCAGGGCCTTGTCCTTGAGATAGATCTCATCTTCCCACACCCCTTTTCCCCACCCCCGCAGCCTCATGGGTGGCCTGGAGGACACTAGAAGCTCTCCTGGATGGGATTCCTCCCTTCTGCTCACTTTGGCTCTGTCATCTGTGCCTGGGGTAACATTTGTTCCCGGTGTGCAGAAGGAGATGAGTTTAAACCTCCCCAGCCAGAATGGAGCCTGCACAACTTCTGGCTCCTGCCAGAGGCCCCCAGGAAGTCTGTGAGGGGAGTGGGGAGCTGACTGTGCAGAAAGAGGAAGAGGCAGGTTCCCCAGACCCCTGATTTCACGAAGCATCCGAGCCAGGAGCTGAGCTTCTCCTAGGTTAAACAGCAGGCAGGGGCCTGACTCTGGGAGTCAGGCTTTTAACTCCTAATAAGGAATCAGGTGAGAGAGATGGCTCGGGGCAGGCCCTTAAGAAAAGAAGTTCAGCAGAGGGGAAGCAGTGGTCTAAAGTCACCCAGTGGTCAGATGTGGTGGCTCATGCCTGTAGTCCCAGCACTTTGGGAGGCCAAGGTGAGAGGGTCTCTTGAATCGGGAGTTTGAGATATAGTGAGACCCTGTCTTTACAAACAGTCAAAAATTAGCTGGTTGTGGTGGCACACACATGTGGTCTCAGCTATTTGGGAGGCTGAGGTGAGAGGATTGCTTGAGCCCAGGAAGTCGAGGCTGCAGTGAGCCACGATTGCATCACTGCACTCAGCCTGGGAACAGAGTGAGACCCTGCCTCAAAATAAATAAATAAATAAAGTCATGCAGTAACTGACAAGGCCATAGGCTCTCACAAAGTGATCACGAGATGTTGCTCTCAGAATCTGTGCCTGGTGCTGAGAAAACAATGAGTGAGTGAGAGGGAGTCCCAGCCCGGAGGGGCTCTCAACCATGAGAGTATCAGCTAATAACAGTAGTCGGATCCGTCAACACTACTGAGCACCTAATAGGCAGGCAGCTTTATCTACACAATCTCATTCAACCCCATAAGACGGGTATTGTAATTTGATTTTATAGACGAGGAAACTAAATGCCAGGGAGGTGAGAGACCCAGTCCGAGGCTTCCGAGCCAGTGTGCAGCGTTCAGGGATGTCTCAGTCTAGAAACCAACTGTGCTTCTCACTGCATTCGTGGTTTGCAAATTTTTTTAATGCCAAAGAGATTCTTTAAATTTGAGAGAAATCCAGTCAATAAAACAAATAAAAATAGAGCCGGAGGGGTGGGAGTGGGGATGCCAGAGGCCTGCCCACCCAGCCTTTCCTTCTGGGAACAATCTTAATGCCCTTCCCTAGACACTACACAAGCTCAGACAGAGCCTGAATGTTTTATGTGGCGGGAGGCTCACGCAGGCTGGAGGCTGGGGCTGAAGCTAAACAGAGTTCAGAGAGCATTTGCTGAGCACCTGTGGGACATCTAGATGTGTATAAGAGACAGGGCTGGAGGCTGGGGCTGAAGCTAAACAGAGTTCAGAGAGCATTTGCTGAGCACCTGTGGGACAGGTGTTGCATAGTGCTTCCTAGAAAGCTCCTGCACCAGGTGGCATCTCAGGCTGATGGCTGGTGTCTGTGCCATGCAGTGTTGTTTCATTCATTTAATACAGTAACACACATACTCCATTCTGGGCACCATACTAGTAGCTCTGGCTACAGTGGTAAGCAAAAAAATGCACATGGTCTTGCCTTCATGGAGCTGAAGTCTAGTGGGGACGAGAGCCTTTAGCAAACATGTTCCTAAAAGGAACACAGATCACAAATTGTGATTGGGGTAGGAAGGAAAGTTCAAGGTTGATGAGATATGTGAGCAGGTGGACGTGAGCAGTTTATCTCTGCAATAAGCCCTGATGAGAAATCTGGGTGAGCTGGCTTCTTAGACCAATGGCAAGAAGGATTGCTGGCATGGCAGGAGGTGGCCAAGGGTTAGGAACAGGCAGGACAGGGAGGGTGGTCCTGGACCCTCCTTGTTCCCCAGGTATTTGCAAGGCTGTTAAGAAACAGTAAATTGCCGTACCTGGTCCAATACATTCTTTGCATTCCTCAGTTCTGCAATGGACAAAGAAAAATCCCTCTCCTGAGGGTTGCATTACTGCAAATCTAGAACTCAGTGCAATGAATAATGAATAAGTGAAATCAAATTAAAACCAGAAATCATTAAGCAGTCATAATGTATCCACATAGGGTCGAATCTAAACCCACCTGGGGAGGTGTAAACATGAGAAAGCTGTTTTCTGGACTCTCTGTAGGCCTTTCTCAGCTACCCTGCTCCCAGCCTGGCCCTGCTCCCGTGTTCCTCACTATTTAACAAATATTCAGCAAACACCTGGATTGGGTAGAACACCAGTCGCCCAGCACGTGCCTGGCGCAGAGCCGGGGCTGTGTAAACACTTGGTCCTCTCTGCGGAGCTGAAGCAAAGAACACAGATACAATCCTGCCCCAGTGCCTCCCACGGGCTGCCGCTCTCAGCCCTGGCGGCAGGAAAGGCTCTACTGCAGCAGGTCACAGGAAGGCCAGGTCCCCACAGAGTCCCTTCTGTGTCACAAGGATCTTAGTTTCTGGGATTCTGAGCAGAGAGAGGGAGCTGTCCTGACCCGCCAGCTGTTTCCACTGCAGAGGCCAACACTCTGATGCTGCTCCCTCTTCCAGCTTCAGCCTCCTCCCACCTTCTCAGTCCTGCCTCTCTTCGTCTCAGCTTAGATGTCACTTTTTGGAGGTGCCCCTTAGTCTGCCCCAGACATCTCTTCTCTATGCTTGTTGACCCCCATGGTCCCCCCATCTCAGCACTCCTTCCAGGGAGCATCTGCATGTGAGGTCTGGGTACCCATCAGACTGTAGGTGGGGACAAGCCCTCTTGATGGAGGGCTTGTGTCTTATTCATTCACATGTCTGTTGTCTTGCAATAAGCATGGCACAGAGTAGGTGCTCAATAAATAAACTGAGCGAATGAACACAGGCAAATACGCAGAAGAAAATATCTTCCTGATCATTTATTCAACTGGCCATCTACCCTCGCTCTGTTTCTGTCCCTGTCTCTGTCTCTCTCTCTCAAATACACATGCACACAGAGTTCTTTGCCCATGCTCTCTCCTTTGCCAGCTTGCTTTTTCAGTCACCCCTCTTGCTGCATAATGGCCTTCTGTGATCTCATTCCTCTTTTGGTGCTGCTTGGGAAGTACAGACTCACCTGTAGGAGTGAGTCAGGAGCAGATGAGGAGTTCTGACCCTGGTCCTGCCAGGGGAATGGGTTGGGGTCTCTCTCTGCAGACCCATGTTCATCTCAGCCCTGACCCTACCCTCACAGCTGGTCATGGCAACACACTCCACAAAGGGATTCCTTGGCTAGGTGCCGCTGGATCTTTGCACCAGTGCTAGGAGGTAGACAGGCTGCAGGTAATGGACTCGTTTTACAGATGAAGAAACTGAGGCTCAGAGAGGCTGTGACTTGCCCAGGTAGCAGAATCAGAGTTGAGACCTAGGTTTCCTTAGGCCAAAGCTCTTTCTGCTGCACTTATGGGAAACCCCCACGATCCCCCTATCTCGGCATTCAGTGTGACATCCAGGGAGCATCTGTGTGTGGGGTCTGGGTCGCCACTAGACTGCAGGTGGGGACAAGCCCTCCATCAGAGGCTGCGACGGGATGCTGCCTCACACTCCTCACCCTCTTAGGTCCTGCTCTCTGTAATGTGGAAAGAAAACCTTCCAGTTGTCTCTGAGGATTGAATGGGGAAACTTTGTGAAATTTCCTAACCCCTTTGCTTTCTCCTTCTCGAGGAGGTAAAGCCACTGAGAGCCACCACAGCTACACCCATTAACCTCCTGTTCACCCCACTTCTGGCCGCCAGTAATTCTGCCAGGCAGCCTGGCCCTCCACAATGGGGGCTCAGCCCACCTGGGTACCTTGGAGGAGCAGCGCCCCATTTCAGAAGGATGGTAGGAAAATAACAGGAAGGTCAGAACGTCCCAACGAAGGAGATAAACAGAATCCCATCATTCCCACCACCCACACATGCCACACAACGTACACCGGGCCAGACCCGCTAGGCAGCAGGCACCTGAGCCATGTCATGAGATCTGGCTGCACATAGCCTTTCTCTGCTCTCACTGTTATTTTTCAAAAACCCATCAAAGGTTTGTGGGCTCCTTCCCTGAATATTCTGCCGGCTGCTTCCAGCGCCTCTCCCCCCCAGCCCCCAAAAGACTCTTCCTGAAAGACAGCATGAATATTTAAAGACATTTTTTCAGCCAGTGGAACCACATCACGCTGCCGCTCTCCCTTGACATCATCTCCAGAAAGTTGGCCGGATCCCTCCGAGGGCCTCACCTTCCCTGGTGCCGAGTGTAAAACGGGGTTTAAGACACAGGGCCAGGCCCTGAGGAGTTAGCCTTCTTTCTGCCTCCCGGCTGTGGGCCCATCTGGGGCTGCAGCCCTAATTCTGTTCCACAGCCACTTTCTGGTCTGCCCAGACAGTCACTCCTGCAAACCACCTGCCACCCCAGTTCTTGGAGAAGCTGAAAAGACAGGCACGGACATAGGCATGAAATGTGGAGGGACAGGGATCCAAGAAAGCAGAACGATGAATGCAGCCCCAGAAGCACGAGACCCTGGAACCCTATGAGAGGAAGCTCTTGGCACCTGAGGTGCAGAGCTGATCCAGTTTCTTGAATCCACCAGTGCAAAGCAGATTCCGGTCCATCACCACCTCCTGCTGGCCCCCTCAAGCGTCTCTGTTCTGCAGAATTACTCACAACCCACTGCATCAAATCTCTCTTTTATCAACAAAATACAACCCTCCGTGGATAACTTCTTGAAACTCCAGTCACGCTAAGCCACTTCCAAAGCTCTGGAAAGGGTTCTGTCCCTCTGCCCGCCCATAACCTATCAGCCACACACCACCAACTCCATTTCCAAAGTTCCAGGCAATTACAGCCAGCTGAGTTCCCTGGCTGGGTGCCTGCCTACTCAGAGCCAGGACCCAGGTTGTCAGCAACCTCGAATCCCAGCCACCAATTTCCCCAGCCTTGTCCAAGACCTGGGTGCACCAGAATGGCCATGCTCAGCACACCGAGGCAATACGACCAGCCAGGTCATATCAAGACAGAAAGCAGGGGCAAGACCAGTTTCCATACCTTTGCTGAGGGTCCCAGTGATGAGCTTAAAGATGGTCTGGGCAAATTTCACGAACCCGAGCTTGCATCTTTTGGAGCAGCCGCTCATGGTGGTGGAGGGGAGCCAGGCTCTGCTGTCAGCACCCAGAAGGGACAGCACCCACCTTATGCACCCCAGGAACTTGGAGCCTGCCTGGGTGAACCCTGAGCGACGGATGCACCCCCAAAGCCAGGCTCCGGGAACAGCACAGCTGCCTCTGCAGCGAGTCTGGCTTCTGCATCCAGAGAGCCTGCAGGGCAAACTCTCCCTCCCTCTCTCCACCCACTCCTGCTGTCCACTTAAGTCCTCGCCACGGGAGGACCTCAGGATGCCAGGGCCAGGACAGCACTGCTGGGGCACAAGGTACTCCAAGGGAACCAAGGAGGAGAGTAAAGCTGAGCAGAGCAGGGAGGGAGGAGCTGGAGCTCTCCCAGGCTTTGCTGACTGTCTTTCTTACATGGCAGCGGTAATGTAGCAATTAATACTCAAGTCAGAAGGGAGGGGACTGCTACGCAGAAAACACTCAGCCCCACAGTCTCCCACACTCGCTCTCCCACTCTTTCCTTCCTGGTTAATCTGATAGATCAATTCTCTGTGCCTTGATCAGGATCTGGAAGAACTCCCCGCAGAGCAGGAAGCGGCTGTCGGCACTCAGCAGAAAGTTTGTAGGCAGCCTCAGAGTGGCCTGGTTTGCATCTCAGAGAAGCTGGGCTGAGTGGAGCCTCCGGGGAGCCGGCCTGTGAACGTTGGACAGACAGACAGAGCCCACGCAGCCTGTCCAGTAACCTTGGCACCAACAGCAGATGCTGTTTGCCTTCCTGACTTGGAAAGGACAATGCCCCTGACCACCTCCTGCTCCAGGTATCCCTGACTCAAAGTCAGACTGCTGAATTCCAGCCTCCACCCCTGCGGAGCAGTCATGAGTCTGCTCTCTCACTGGGATAGGAAAGGAATGCAATTAGGGCTTTTCTTGATTGAGATAGTATTCCTCAGAAATGTCATAAAGGAATGACCGAGTTTCATATAATTAGAATACAATGCAACACTCTTAACAGTGAAACTGCAAGGCAGTATGCACATGTGAAGTCCAGCTATTGCTCCATAAAAAAAACCTGGCTGCCATTCAGTACCATAGGCTGCGTGAGTTGGAAGGGACCTTGGTGGCAGGGACATCTCATCCCACCCTCTTCACCGGGTGTGAACCTCCCCCAAAACAACCCTGCTTTGCTTTCTTCAGAAAGTTCTTGTGGTCCCTGGCCATGGGCACATCTGTGAATGTAATGTGGCTACTTGTGAACAGCAGATATGAAACACCTTCATCTGAATAAGGCTATGCACTGGCAACTCTCTTCTGCCCCAACTGTCTCCCTTTGATCTGCTTCTCTGGGATGTTCAAGAGGAATCGTTGCTTAAGAGACAGAGAATGGAGACTGCCAGTTTACAAAATGCTAGATAAGCCAGAACTCATGTATCAGGTCTGATTTTTACCCCATGTTCTGGGAGTGAGTGTGGAAGCGAATCTTCAAGAAAGAAATATCAGCCCTTAGAGTGGTCATCAACAAATTTCAGCTCTGAAAAGAGGCCTGGGAGACAGTCTGCAAACTTAGAGCCTTTTCAAAGCCCCAAAACCCTCAAGCCTTGTCAGCATGGTAGGAGTCAGAGCATATAAAACAGAAGTAGCTCTGGCAGGAAATACCCCATTGTGCTGGATGTCTTAGGGCTTGAAATTGCCGTGTTATTCACTCTCTGCCTTAAGAGTTGAAGGCCCCAGATAAAAGGCACATGGTGTCCGGGAATGTTAAAGGCACTTAGGCTTTGGTTCACTCATTCACTTATCCAATATTTACTGAGCTCCCAGTGTGTAGGAAAGAGCTGAGCACCCAGGGTGCAGAAAGGGCTGAGCCAGACAATTGAGACGACAAGGTCAGAGCTCTCGTGGACTTACAGAGAAGGGGATTTACCACGAGACACTCAGTCCTTGTTGAGAATCAGTTTATCTAACTAATTTCTTTCACTTTGCAGAATCTTAGTGGGACTGAGGCATGAGGCAGGTAGGTGTTAAGACGATCATGGAGCACGACCTGGCAGGCAAGGAGTGGGCAAAGAACAGACAACCTGGGCACCACGGAGCAGAAAGATCGGAGACAGAAAGTTCAGAGGGAGGGTGTGGGACCCATCTGATCATTTTACCAACAATAATACTGTCCTCTGAATAGGTGAGTTCACTTTGCAGGACATAGGACTCTCAGCTATGCCCTGTTGCTCCTCTCTTCCATCCTATCAGACAGGGCAAGACTAAAAATTGAGAAGCCAAAGGAAAAAAGGCTGTGACAGTAGTGATATTAGGTGATCCAGAACTCAGTCTTCGGCCTGGAAATCTGGTCAGGAATCCTGCTGGAGGAATGACTGCCACGAGACTGTCAGCAGCCTCTGTTCAGGGATGACAAGAGATGTCCAGGGTGGATCTACATTTGGGCCCCAGTTCAGGAATCCCAACATTTGACTATATATTGGGAAAGAAACAAAAGCATATGTTGTTTGCTCTGGCAAATCCTATGAACATCCCATAGCTCCTCCAAGCCAGATGTGTAATGGATAAGAGCATAGATCTTCGCACCAGGTATTTACTGACTCACTTGTTTATCCTACACATACATATTGAAAGTATACCATTATCATGGACTCTGCTCCAGGTGCTGAGGATACAGTGGTGGATAGAACACACAAAGTCCCTGGGCTTATTGACATTATATTCATGTGGTCCAGGGACAAAAACAGTCAACAAATGTGTCTCTATACAAGAGAGAGTGCTTTAAAGAAAAAGAAAACTAATCAAATGGATAGAGAGTAATGGGAGCTCTGATTTCAGATAGGGCCACTGGGGAAGGCGTCTATTAAAATGACATTTGAGCAGAGACCCAAACCAGCCATACAGCTCTCTGGGGGTAAGAATATTAAGGCTGAGAGAATAACAAGTGCAAAGGCCAAAGACAGCCCTGAGCTCAATCCTAGGGTTGAGCTCAACTCAGCAGCCGTTGAACAAACAGGTTAGCCTCACTGAGCCTCAATTTTTTCTTCTGTAAAGTGGGAATAATAATCCCTGACTCATAGGGTCTAGGGAAGGTTTAAATGAAATTAATGTGCTTAATACAGTGGCTGGCATAGTACATGGCAGAGGTTATTATGTCAATGGCAAAGGTTATTGCTGCTGCTCCTACCTCTCCTACTATTGATGCTGATGCTATTTCTGCCCCATCCCCAAAACAACCCCTACCATCTATGTGACTAGACAAGAAACATTCTCGATCAGTCTGGAGTCCTGAACACCTACTATGTGCCCAGTCCCAGGCAAATGCTGTGGAGGGCTTCAAAGGAAGTGTGAGATGGGATCGTTGTCCTCACATAAAGCCATTATAAAACAACTTTTATCAAGGGAGGGGTAGAGAATGCCAGAAGAGGAAGAGAAGATTGAGATCACTGAAGCTGTGGTGAGTGGAAAAGAACTCACAGAGGTGGAAACCAAGCAAGCACAGAAAAAGGAAGGTGAAAATAAATAGAGGCTGTGCAGATGAGACTTTTTAACTGTTGGAAATTACGGAGCCAGCTCTTCAATGTTTACCTCTCCCAGCAGCAGGCATTTTGGATTCTCCTCTGATCTCTGCAAGGCATCATGTGTTTGAACTCTCAGCCTTGGACGAATAAGTCAGGCCCAGAGAGGGTCAGCAGCATCCAAAACACCACACAGCAACATCCCCCAACACATGGGCAAGGGACTCAGTGTGCCAAGAACATTCCCAGCAAAGGAAGGCAAGGTGTGCCAGTATGCAGCTCATGATAGGAGAGTACAGGAGAGAATTGTGCTCTGTGCAAGGAATGTGCTATTCTGCAAATAAGGAACAGGGAAGAGGATTTACGTAGCACCCGAGACCCGAGAAATGAGACCATCAGCAGCCATGTGTTAGTCAGCCTCTGGGTCACAGATGTGCGTTATCCAAAGGAACTTGGGAAGTCAGAGTTTTCTCTCCACCTGAAATGTTTATGGGAATCTTCACACCCCAGTTCCAGGCGGAAGTAGGACAGGCAGATGGGGGCTCCAGCTGGTGTCTGGGCCTGGGAAAGTGCTCCGACTTTGAGTGCAAGGCCAAGAGAGGACAAACAATCTGTCCTTCAGGAGGTTGAACGGCTGTCCTCCTCAGTGATGATAATGATAGCATCATTCGCCAAGTTTCTTCCCCGTGCAGGCGACTGCTCTAAGTACGTACATACCTTAAATCTTTATATAGCCCTATGATGTAGCTATTATGTTATTATCTATTCTATAGGTGAGGAAACAGAGGCCCAGAGAGGGAAAGTAACTTCTTGATGGTCACACAACTGAAGCTGAATTTGAGTCCAAGATCATTTGACATTTGACTCTAAAATGTACAAAACCTTACTTGATATCTCACCAGGGCTCAAAATTAAAATGACTCACAGTGTTAGAGAGGTATATTTTGCCTCGATATTGGAAGAAGTTAGTAGCTGTCTATCATAAACGTACACTCTCCGTCTCTGGATGCATCGTGGAGAGAGATTGAAGATATTTGTTCTGGAAAGAATTCCCTCTAAGGCCAGAGTTGCAGCGTGGGAGAGGAGGCAGGAAATGACTAGACAAGGGATCAGTCACTGTCCAGCCAGGAGAAAGAGACCACAGCAGCCAGTTTAACAGAGAGAATCTCACATAAAGACTTGTTAAGCTAACATTGGAGGACTGCAGGAGGCTAAAAGGAACACTGAGGAATCATAGAGGTAGGAACTGCAGGAAGCAGCTACCACTCCTAGAGCTGGGTGGGGGTGAGTAGAGGGCAAAGGAAATCGAGGCTGGAATCCCCTGGACCTAGAACTTCAGCAAAGGGGCCCAGTGACGCTGAGACCTAGACTTCTGCAGATGCAGTGCCTGCTGGCTGATGCTGATGTCCTGAGGTTTTGTGATGAGCTTCATTCTGGGAGTTAAAGAAAGAACACTACAAACTGCAACCAGCTGCTGCAGCCGGAACGTATTTGATGCCAGGGTCAAGAACTATTGCCTTGTAGTTGCAGGCAGAAGTGAACTAGAAAAAAACCTCTTCTTCCAGCCTGCACCTCTCTCCCCTCATAGTGACAGAGCTTGTCACAGGGCTGCTTGCAAAGCAGAAATGAGCAGAGCAGAGAAGGGAGCGCTGAAACCTGAGTGTGAAGGACTTAAAAACCAGTGCCATCTAGATGTCTTCCTTCCTAAAATCCTACAGCCTTTTTCTCCTCATGTGTCCATTCAGCACATATTTACCCGATACCTACTATGTGCCAGCCATTAGGGATATGCTGGTAAATAAGAAAATCCCTTGCCTCAGAACAGAAAACCAAACACTGCATGTTCTCACTCACAGGTGGGAATTGAATAGTAAGATCCCTTGGACACAGGAAGGGGAACATCACACACACACTGTGGCTTGCTGTGGGGTGGTGGGAGGGGGAGGGATAGCATTAGGAGATATAACTAATGTAAATGATGAGTTAATGGGTGCAGCACACCAACATGGCATATGTATATATATGTAACAAACCTGCGCATTGTGCACATGCACCCTAGAACGTGAAGTATCATAATAATAAAAAAAGAAAATCCCTTGCCTCATGGAAGTTGCATTTTACAGGCTGAGCAGGGGAGGGGGTACTCAGACCACAAACAAACAGATTCATAAGGTAGAGAATTTCAGGCAGTGAAAATCCTGATGAAATGAAGAGTGTCTGGTCTGTGTTTTCTAATGAGCAGAATAGGGCTATCCCAGACTTTGCTGGTCAGCTGATAGAAAAACCACAAAGAGGAAAGGGGCAGGTTCCACGGGGGTCATGATCATTGTCATAATCGTTACAGAAATATCACTGTGATGTGTTACACTGTTGCCAGATGCTGTTCTGGGTGTCTTATTTGGATTAACTCATCCTAGTCTTGTAACAAGCTCACGAAGTAGGTATTAGTATTTATTAAACCCATTTTATAGATGAGGAAACGGAGGCTTAGGCAAGTGATGTTATTTGTACCGGTGGGAGGAAGGTTGAGCAGTGTGATTAATGACTGATTGGAGGAAGGCACGGGGGAAGCAGAGGGAGGCAAAAGCCATCAGTAGTTCTGGAAACAGAAACAGGAAAGGTATAAAGAGAATCCGGTCTGGGGAGGGAGACGGTTACAGATTTTGTGTGTCTTCGGAAGACAAATATCCAGCTGGTAGATGGAAATGAAGATGAGGAACTCAGGAGAGCAGGAAGGAGCTAGAATTCTCATAAATAAATGATTTTTGTTGCTGCTAAGGAAGAAAATAAATGTGGCATCCCGGCAGGCCAAATATATTAGCATTTAAATACAGGCTTACACAGGTGGGTTTAAAAAAAGCAATTTCCTAAGAATTAAATCAGATGTTTTTCTTCTCTAAGTCTTAGAAAAATCAGTTCTGCTTGAGTGTGGTCCTCAGTGAGGGATTCTGCCTTGCTCTAGGGGCAGGCTAGCTCCACGTTCTCAGTGGGGCTCCATGTCTTCTTCTCATTATAATTACGAGAAAATGATGCCTAAGAAGCCGAGGGCAATTCATCAGCACTGTTTGCTGGAGTTTCGAAGGCTCGTTTGTTCTGAGAGAAGGGCACCTCATGTTGGGGTCTAGATGCACTCTGTTCTCAGCTATGTCAGCAAGTCTGCAGGGGCTGGTTAGGCGAGATAGAGCAATCTCCGTTTTGCCATGGAAGTGGCAAGAAGGGCCAATGTGCAGCTGCTGGTGCTGCCAGGGCAGAGATGGGAAGAGACCAAGTTGGTCCTTGAAGCAGACCTTTCTATTTCTGTTGCCTCCAAATGCCCAGGGTCTTTATACCACCTCACTGCTGCCTGTTGACATGTCCTTCCCTGTTCTGCCTTTTTTGCTCTTGTTGCATACTATGCTAAAAACTGGACTCAGTCCTGGAGCACTACAGGGGCTCCTTTACTGTGTGATCGTGGAAAGAGAAGAACCATTAAATTGGATACCAAAGGCCACAGGTATGGACACTGGCTGGTCCCACAATGGGACCAAGAGAAAACCCTACAAGACAGACTAATTTATATCTTACATCCACTTTCCCCTCTGCTTTCTAGAGTCATGAAAAGCAGGACACAGCTGCATAAAGGAGAGAGATTAGGGCAGGGATCCCAATTCCTAGATGCAAATTGATTGTCGATGCTACTTTTCTGTCACTTTCCCATCGAAATATACCTGACCTGTGTTCCAGGTGCTCAGGGCTCTGCTCTTCCCAAATGGCCCAGCTGGTTTTTTCCACACCCTCTGTCTCCAGGAACTGCATCATCAATGTCCCAGAGCCCCCAGGTCAGAACAGTGGGAGTCACTAGCAACTCCTCCCTATCCTCTTCCACCCAGCTTGCCCATTGCCAGCTCCTGTTACTTCTACCTCCTTAGTGTCTCTCTGATCAGCCCATTTCCTACAAGTCACACGCAAGTTTTTCTCAAAGTATGGTCCAGGGTCCTTGTAGTGGATTGAATGGTGGCTCCCAGAAAGACATGTTCACATCTTGCAACTTGTGAACATGGTGATTTATTTGAAAAAGGAATCTTTGCAAAGTAATCTAGCATCTTGCAATAATGAGATCATCCTGGATTATCTGGCTAGTCCCTAAATCCAATGACAAGTGTCCTTACAAGAAACAGAAGATAAGGCAGACAAAGGAGGAGGTAGCAATGTGAGCACAGAGGCAGAAATGAAAGTGGTGAAACCACAAGTCAAAAAATGCCTGGAGCCACCAGAATCAGAATTTCCCCGAGAGCCTCGGGAGGGAATACCACCTGATTTTGGACTTTTGCCCTTCAGGACCATGAGAGAAAAAATTTCTGTTGCTTTAAGCTACCCAGTTTGGGGTAATTTGTGACAGCAGCCACAGGAAACTAATATAGTTTATTTAAATCATAATTACTTACAGGAGTTACCAAAAATGTGGATTTTAGGGCCCATGCCCAGACACTTGGAGGACTGACTCTCAAATTTCAGCAACCATCACAATCGCCTGGGAACCTGGTAAAATCCTGAGCCCTGGGCCTGCTCAGAAAACTAGCCTCTGGGTGTGGGCCTTGGAATCTGTATTTTAATAAGTCCTCCAAGTAATTCTAAGAACAGGGACTATGACCTCTTCATCCTGGTACCCTAGTGTCTGGCACAAAGCCCAGGGCAGAAGAGGAGTAAGAAAGTTAACTGGAGGAATAAATAAGTGACATTTAGAAACACACAACCATGGCTTCTGAGTACATAGAGACGGAGTCATCAAGCCTATTCAGCAGCTGGAGAGAACGACGTTCCCCACCTCCTTCCCTAAAAGACATCTTTCTTGGTCTCCTGACTGACAAGGGGAATCATTTTATGTAGTTGTGGAGGAAGGGAACTTGTGTCTGTGTACCTACTAAGTGCCAAGCACCATGTCAGGCAAGTTCATCTCACAGAATAGTGAATGGACTCCATCCTCCTCAAGTCCCAACACAGTGCTGGCCGTGGAGAGCTTGTAGAGACTATGATAATCAGACAAAAGTTCTCTGGTCCTGGAGTAACAGACGGACATGGAAGAAGACAGAACTGGGCCCCAGGGGAAGGGATCAGAGAGGAGCTGCTAATGGAGCCTCTCATTCCAAGTCCTGTCTTCTGGGTCCCAGAGTCTCAGCTAACTGGCCATAGAGACATCACAGCCCTGGAACTGATGAAGACATCACCTCCATGGCTGAGAGGCTGAGGGTTGGGCAGGGGGGCTGAGAGTAGAGCCGGATCTCTTTTATCCCCCCACCAACCATCACATCCTTCTCCTACCCCAAGACCTCCAGTGACCTCCCATTGCCATTCCAACAAAATCCGACATTCTTACTGGGACCCACAAAGCCCTGGGTGACCAGGTCCCAGTTGCCTCTCCATCCTCACATCTCCTCCAGTCCCTCACTCCCTTCCAGCCCTTCTGGCCTTCTTGTTGCTCCTCACACAGGCCAAGCATGCTCCAGATGTAGAACCTCTGCATTGCTCTTCCTCAGCATGGAACATTGTATCCCCAGCCAAGCTGATCGACACTTTATTGAGGTCTTTGCTTAAACATCACATCCACAGAGAGGTCTCTCCAACATGCATTAGAAAGGCACTCTGCCACTGTCTAGTCCTTCCCCAGTTTATCTTTCCTCAGAGTAAGTGCCACTCCCTGCCTCTCTGTCATATATTTGTCAGCCTAGTGTCTGCTCCCCTACTAGCCTGCACGCTCCAACAGCAGGGACTTGGGCTGTGTTCCTCTACGCTATCCCCAGCGCCTAGGGTGGCACGCGCCTTTCAGTAGTGGCTCTGAGAGTGTATGTTGAAAGTGTAAACGAAAAATAAAATTCTAAGCCTAACCAACTCACTGAATGAAGCTTCGTCTCAGCCAAGGGTACCCAACTAAACCTGAAAAACTAGTTCGGACCATGACAAGCAGTCAGGGGAGCTGTTGGACATGCCTTATTATACCCTCCTCCCTTTAGAGTTCAGGCACACAACTGACCCATTAAACATCAAAATAGAGACCCTAAGACGGACAGAAGAGACTCTCCGGAACAATAAGATACCAAATTCCAACCTGACTCTAGCATAGCATCACATGACAGACAGCAGGCCCTGAAATAAGCCGAAGTATTTTACCCCAAAATATATTTCTTTGACATCTTTTGAAATAACCCTACAAACTGTCTCTTGTGGGGAAATTTTACATTCTGTAGAGAATCCCTTTTCCTTTCTGGATCTTTTTCTGGTCCAGAAGAGA
This sequence comes from Mandrillus leucophaeus, assembly GCF_000951045.1. Classification (NCBI taxonomy): domain Eukaryota; kingdom Metazoa; phylum Chordata; class Mammalia; order Primates; family Cercopithecidae; genus Mandrillus; species Mandrillus leucophaeus. The sequence goes on from NW_012109308.1 coordinate 578,854, forward strand.
TTGGCTGAGAAATACCTTTTCAGGGTCTGAATAAGAAACATTTGTCATCTATTGCCTCTGGGGCAGCCACCAATGAGACTTCATCTATGTAATAAGAACTTTGGTCTCTACAACCCCTTATCTTAACCCAGACACCATTTCTATTGATTCCGAGTCCTTAGATAATAACTTAACTCTCAACCAATTGCTAACTGGGAAATCTTTGAATCCACCCATGGCCTGTAAGCCATTCCCCATCCCTCAAGTTGTCCCACCTTTCTGGACCCAACCAATGTATGCCTCACATGTATTGATTGATGTCTTCAGTCCTCCTCAAACTTGTAAAACCAAGCTGTAACCCAGCCACCTCAGACACATGTTCTCAGGACCTCTTGAGGCTGTGTCATGGGTTATGATCCATAACTTTGGCAAAATAGCTTCTGAATTGACTGACCTCTGTCTCAGATACTTTCTGTTTTCCAAAGGACAGAATGCCCACCTCCTCACTGTTGGACAGTTGGCCCGTCCCGCTCTTCAGGAAAGTAGGCACCCTCCTGCCTCCTGTGTACTTCGGGCTCCAGATGTTCCAGTAGCCACACTCTGTTAAAGAAATCCACCTGAACATGCTTGAAACCTGGGTCTATTCAGGACCTTTCCTAGTTTAGAGCAGTACTGAATCTGGATAATAAGGGTTTTGGAGCCTACGGGAGGAGAATTCAAAGCACGCTCTGAGGTAGGAATCATGATGGTTGCCTTGATAAACAACAGCTGTCAGAGGACACAGAAAGGTAAAGAGGGCTTAGAAAAGAGGAGAGGGAGGCTGGCCTCAAGTTATTGCAAAGAGTCATAGGGATTTTAGGAATACACGGGTCTAATATTTGACTTGAAGTTGTTTGTGTAACCATTCATTAGGTTTGTGCACATAACCCAGTTATTCCAACCCATTAAGTCTTTATTTCCTTACCTTTAAAATGCAGCTAAGACTCCCTACCTAGTGGAACTGATGCCTGCATTGAACAGGGGGGTGACCAACTGCCCTGGTTTTCTTAAGACTAAGGGGTTTCCAGGGACACAGGATGTTTTTTGCTAAACAGAGACAATCCTGGGGCACCCTGAGGATGGCACAGAAAAGCCCTTGAACAGAGCACCAGACTCTCCCAACAACAATAGTAATGCCAGCGGACAGCCTGCATTATTTTAACCAAAGTTCTATACGGCTTTCAGATTTGTGGTCACTTGCATTTTACATTTTACAATATGCATTGTCACAAATGACCCCTAATCCTTTGTGGCACTGAGGTCTGGTGATAGAAACAGTAAAGGGGTAATTAGTCACAGGGGCCCAGTCCCTGTGGCTTTTATGTTTTCTTCCCTGTGCCCCCACCTGTCTGGGTCTTGTCCCCAGAGATCCATTTATGGAGAATATAAGAGCTGACCCTGCTGTTCACAGCCAGACAACAGACCATCCCCTAACACCTTCAAGGCTACCCACCAAGAAAGAGTGAAGAAAGGCCTCATGATGAGGTCAAACCACAGGCAGCACCGGGCCTGTGTCACAGCAATCCCTCCAGAAATTCATCCAGAGCCGGTGACGGAGGGAACTTGGAGAGGAAGTATTTATCGGTTAAGTAAGAGTCCCTTTAAATATTCATCTCCATTTTGGTAATTACATCAGTGCCTGGATGGGCCGGCAGAGTCCTGGGCGGCTAATGGGCGGACTGGAGATGATGGCAAGTTTGCCCTGGGTCCCAGAGTGAGGTGCTGAGTAGGTGCTGTTTCCCACACTCTGGTGTAATGCTCACTGCAGATCCGAGAAAACCACCCTTGTCATTGTGCCCAGGGCCTCAGAGGAGGGAATCAACTCAGTGGAATTCTAGCCCAGTGCCAAGCTGGAGCGTTCTGGGAAGGGCAAGAGGCAACAGGCACTCCAGATGAGAATCCAGGCTTTGGGGTGACTTTACTTTGTTTTTCTCCATCCAGCCTGCAAGCTCGCTCATCACAGAGGAGGCTTCCCTGGCTCCTTTTATGCACATGCCTGCTGCACCACCCCATCCAGGTTATCTCCCTGCCTGAAGAATGCCAACATCCTCATGTTCCTGTGAGCAAAGAAAAGTCAGGCCCCTTCACCTGTACAAGTCTCAATTTCTTTGTCTGTGATATGGTTGGAAAAAGAGTTTCCAGGTTGTATATATCCAGGTGAAGTACAAATGAAATAACGTACAGTCTCCCACCACATAATGACATTTCAGCCAACAGTTGACCTCATATATGAAAGTGGTCCCATAAGACTATACTACTGTATTTTCACTGTACCTTCTCTATGTTTAGACAGACAGATTTAGATGGACTCACATTTGTGTTTAGATAGACAAATACTCACCGTTGTGTTACAACCGTCTGCAGTATTCAGGACTGTCCCATGCTGTGCAGGTTTGTAGCGTAGGAGCAACAGGCTGTACCGGAAAGCCCAGGTGTGTCATAGAATATGCCATCTAGGTGTGTGTATGTGCACTCTGTGGATGTTTGCACAACAGCGGATTCACCTAAGGACACATTTCTGAGAACGCATCCCTGCCTTTAAGTGATGCATGACTGTATGAGAATTTCATTCCTAATTGTAAATTGTTACACGAGCATGCAGTGGTATACTGAGTGAGAGGCAGTGCCTTGTGGTGGTGAAGAGCCCAGTTTCTACATCTTCCAGCTATGTGATTTTACACAAACTGAACCTCATAAGCCTCAGTTTCCCCATCTGCAAAATGGGGATACTAATGTCACCTACATCATATGATTACTATAGTTAATGAGAAATGTGTGTCAGGACCCGGCATGTAATAAGGGCTCGGACCACTGTAGCTGTCATCATTGTTGCTATTGTCATAATGATGATCATGGATCCTACTAGAGGCATGAAGGAAAAGAGACCTGTGACAAGCCCCTCCAGGGGATTCTATCCCAGAATCACCAGGAGTCTGGCATTCTTGCCCAGAGCTCTACTCCCAACATCCTCGTATCTCTGTCCCTGGAAGCAAGTCTGGGAGTTGGATGTCCTTGGACTACAGAGCTTCCCTGCAGGAGGGCAGAGGACTGGACACAGTGGACTTGAGGGGTTCCCAGGCTCCTTTGCATCTGTGGCTTCAGCTCAGGTTGGGAAGGGTATGGGTTGTGTTTCTCCAAAGTGTCAATAAAGGACTTAATCACAGGACAAACCTTTATTAAGATCCTGCCATGTCGATGGAAAAATGCTTGAGGTTGGCTCCATGCCTTCCATCAGGGAGCTTAGGCCTTCAAAATGGCTGCAAGGGGCCGGGTGCAGTGGCCTACGCCTAGCACTTTGGGAGGCAGAGGCAGATGGATCACCTGAGGTCAAGAGTTTGAGACCAGCCTTGCCAACATGGTGAAATCCTGTCTCTACTAAAAATACAAAACTTATCCGGTCATGGTGGTGGGTGCCTGTAATCCCAGTTACTTGGGAGGCTGAGGCAGGAGAATCATTTGAACCCAGGAGGCAGAGGTGGTAGTGAGCTGAGATCGCGTTACTGTACTCTAGCCTAAGCAACAGAGCAAAAACTCTGTCTCAAAACAACAACAACAACAACAACAAAATGGCTGCGAGGTAGAACGATGAGAGGCATTGGAACCCCTCTCTAAAGACCCCCACGGTACTCCCTGCAGCAGTGTCTGTCCCTTCTAGTTCTCGCTCTTTCCTATCTCTTACCCATATGAGAGGAAGGTCTGGAGATAAACAAAAATGTTGTCAGGACAAAGAAATGACTATCTCAACAGCTGGCACCTGCCGTCCTCTTCTGGAAGGAATTGTTTGTTGAGGGACGGATCATACCGGTCACCTTGATAAACAGCAGCTGTCGGAGGACACAGAAAGAGGAAGAGGGCTTAGGAACGAGGAGGGAGAGACTGGCCTCCAGTTATTGAAAAGAGCCAAAGGGCTTTTAACAATTTGCAGGTCTAATATTTGACTTGAAGTTGTTAGTGTGGCTACGAAGTAACCCCCGTGTCTCCTCAGACCTCCTGTGAAGTCAGCTACACACAAGAGACTGGTCGGGTTTTTAAAAGTGAAAATTCAGGGGGAGAGATTGAATGAAAATTCAGATGCTTTTGATGCAGAATGGACCAGTACACAAAAGAAGCCAGTCAACTAAGCTGGCCTAGTTCAGGGAAGCAGACACTCAGGGCCCCAGGTGACTGGGGAAACCCCACTCTACCCATACTACCACCTGCCTACACACACACACACACACACACACACACACACCCCTACACAATAGCAGATAAATCAGCAAAAGAAGGGGTCCGCTACTTGGTGTGCGGACACTCTGGCAAAATCCACTTGAGTTTTATAGGATAAGGCATCTTAGCTGACTTCTGGATTTTAACATCAACTTGCACACTAAAGTGTCCAAAGTGCTTTCCCATATCTTCCTCCCTTTTAATCCCTGCAATTTTGGTTTCCATTTTCAGACAAGGAGACTGCAGCCCTGAGAGGTCACACTGCTGGCTCACAGCGACCCGGGCCAGGGTCTGCTCCCCACTGCTGTGGGAATCTTTGCTGACTCAGCAGAGCTCAAGCATCTGGTTGTAATAGTTTGCTGATCGTTAGGATGCTAAGTAGCTCCAAAAATATTTGGGGTGATTTCTAGGAGGCAAAGCTAAGTCTGAAAATGGGGCTCAATCTCTGTCATGACCCACCCTTCACCCCCAACCAGGGCAGGGGCTGGGACAAACCCAACCCAAGGCTCAGCAAGGGGAGCAGAGTGTGTGCTTGGTCTGGCAGCGCAAGGATGGGAAGGAGGCTGCCTCTGGCAGGGAGCTCTGCGGGGGACCACATGGGCCCAGACCCCAGACATCTGCATGTGTACAGATGGGGGGATTTTGGGTTCAGAGCCAAGGACCTCAGAAGAGTGAGCATTTCAAAAGATCTCTGCTGGGGAGCCGGGACTGCCTTTGGGACCCAGAGAAATGGTCTACCTTTGACCAGGACTCACTCAATCCCACCGCCTCTTTCTTAATGGGGAGAAAGTCCTGCAGACGTCACTCTGTACCTAGGTTGGAAGTGTTTTCTGTGCTGCCTCCACTGCCTCACTAGAGGGAGCTCAAGCTCCCACTTCTACCATAAGCCCACCTGGCCAGGTGAGGTTTCCCTTCTGCCCCAGAGAGGATGTGGGTCAGGGGGCTTGGCAGAGGCAGCTCTCCCTCCAAGTGATGGGGAGTTCTCAGTGAACTTTGGGAAATGTTTTCAGGAATCACAGGCAGCAAAGGCTAGATTTGGCTATAGAATGAGTGCTGTTTCTACTCATAGTTTGTAAGACTCTGCAAGCCTCACTCTGAACCTGATGGTCTGTATCCCACCCTCAACCTGCTCCCCGATCCCCAGGTTCAGAGTTCTTCTCAGCAAGTCCTACTAAATACAGAGACCAGAGACCCAGACACAGGGATGGCAGTGGGGAGAGGCAGAGGGTGTTCAACTGGGCCAAGGTCACCATAAGAAATATCCCCCTCTCTGGATAACCAGGATTTATTTCTGGACATTTCATACTATTCTGGCCTCCAACCCTCTGCTAGATTCCTTCTGCCCAGCCATGTGCTCAAGAACGATGGTAAGAACCATCTCCCCGCAAGGAGGCAGTATGAGTGGTGTTGAGACCTAATCTCCCCCAACTGGATGTGACTGTCATGAGACCAGAAACCTTGTCTATCTTGTGTACCACAAAACCCTCAATGCCTAGAATAGAGCCTGGCACACCGAGAGCATTAAATATTTTATGAGTAAACTAATGGCTCCGACCCTTACTGCTTCTTTAACCTTGGACCAGTAACCTCATCTCTTTGAGTCTCAATTCTTTCCTCTGTAAAATGGGACAAAAAAAAGCTTACTAGACATGGCTGTGATGAGGATTACATGAGAAAATCAGCTAAGGCACCCAGCACGGCACTTAGTTAGAAGTAAGCCTCAACAATAACGACTAAAATCTCACTAGCAATTCATCTGCATTGGGGTGAGAGTGAGAGAACATGTGCATATAATCTCATATAATCCTTCCAGGACTGCAGTTCTATTATTATCTTATTTTTACAGTTGAGGACACTGAAGCACAGCAAAGTTCAGTGATGAGTTCCAAGTCGTTTTGCTGGTAAGTGGCAGTGGAACACGATTTTTAAGCTCAGGCCATCTGACTCTGCGGCTTTGCTTTTACGCTCAGAAACTGCTTGCTTAGTGGAGTCCTCTTGGATCTGATACTCTGCAAATGACAATGCACTGTTTTGGTTGTCTCATGCAGAGAACAAGGCAAATCTCCAAACACCCGTTCTGTATCTGACAATTGCTTTTGGCGTCTTTGATCCCAAGCGCCCAAGAGGTGAGTTGTGCAAGGATCCAATGACCAATGGTCAACTGTCCGACACGCTGTGGTGTAGAAGCAGGATGGGGTCAACGGGTGTGCAGTCCACATGGGGGGCTCTCAGCCTGCAGAGCCCCCTCAGTAGCATCTGGTTCTCTGGTCAAGTAAAAATACCAGTGCCCCTCCTCTTCCATTTTACAGAAGAGGAAACTAAGGCTCAGAGAGACCGTGGCTTGCGTCTTTAATGAGCACCCTGTGCCATTCTGAGGCAAGTACCCCTCCCATCTTTGTTAACTAAAAAACAAAAGGAAAAACTAAAGATCTACCACATAGGCCTATACACTAGGGTGATCTGTTTACTGGGAAAAGAGGGGACAGCGAGCCCTGTTTCAGCTTTTCAAGAAATAGGAAAATGCCAAAGAAACATCAGTCTCCCACCCATGGCTGATTCCCCATTCCTCCTGCCTTCCAGCATTAGGGAACCACCCCTGTGGTCTGTCCTCTAAGGAGAGTGCTGAGTTGGCTCTGAGGCAGCGCCTAACCCTGCAGAGAACACAAAACCTGGGAAAAGGGAAGGAGTGCAGACTCTGAGCTCCTCCCTGTGTCCTCACTTCTCTACCTCCCTTCCTTTCCACTGGAAAAGAAGAAAATTGCCAAGTAATTGCTCCTCAACAACCCCCGCTGGTCCTCAGTCATTTCTTTCTTGCTGAGATTATAATTAGGGATCAGTAAATTTAAATGGGAAATCCGTGAGCAGCGCAGAGCCTTCATTTGTCAACTGCTGTTTCTTGCACCCTGCAAATGGTGCTCATATTCAGCTGTGGGCAGCAGTGACGAGGTGAGGTCGCCAAGTCAGGCGGGGTTGTTAAGTCAGAGAGCACAGCCCCTTGACTCTTGGCAAGGGTACAGGAGCACCAGCAACACGGATAACCATTTACTCTGTGCCAGAGCCTGGGCCGGGTACTTTCTAAACCTGATTTTACCACATCTACACTTGGAGGTAAGCGCTAGTTTTATTCCCATTTTATAGATAAGGATACTAAGGCCCAGAATGACAGTGACTTGCCCCAGGCCACCCGGTGGGGACTTGAAGCCCCATGTGACTGAGCTCTAAGCCTCTATCTTTTATCCTAAAATCTGACTGCTTTCCCAGTGGAGTGGAGGTCTAGGTCCCAGACCTGAATAAATTCCAGGTTTTTGTCTCTTTTCCTTCCCCACTAACATCTGGATGCAGCCACACCTGTGTTGGGCCTGTCTTCTCCCTCATGTGCCCGGGATGGTCAAGGCAAGTCTGGTAGGGGTGGGAGAGAGGAAGAGAATCCTGCCCTTCCTCTTTGCTGTGGCTTCTCCCTGGACTAATAAGATTGCCCTCTTACACTGGGTCCTCACAACATGCAGGCAGGTAGGAACCACAACATCCCCTATATTTTAGAGAGGAGGAAACAGAGGCCTCAGAGAGATGAAGTGACTTCACCCAAGGTTCCTCGGCAAACTATTGGCCGAGAGAGTCAGGACTCGGGTGCGGGAACTCTTGACACGCTTACTCCCACCTGTACGGCTGGGCTCCCTCTGCAGGGAACAGGTCTATGGAAATGGAAAACCAAAACATCAACAGGTGGGAGAAGGAGATGAAGCAAAAGTGTTTTGGGCACCTATGTGACTGCTAAAGCAAAAAGGCTTGGAGTCCCTCTGGCAGTATTAAGTTTTGTCTTGGCTTTTCTAAGCATCATTTAAAGAGGGAGGCTGTTTATGGTCCTCACCTGGTGGGGAAGATGTGAGGACCCTTCAGGATCATAAATGTAAAATGAGGACCCAGTACACTGTTCAATATATGTGAGTTATGAGCAGTTGCCATTGATAGTTGTGTTACTTGATAGCATATTGATATCATGAGAGAGTCTTATAATAACATTGTGAGATATTGGTATGTGCATGTTCCAGATGGGGAAACTGAGGCTCAGAGAGAAGAAACCTGGTTCAGACAAACATCTTGTAAGTGGCAGATCCAGGTTTCAAGGGTTCTGAGTGGCACCCAGACAGATCAATCCATAACCCGGGTCTCCAAGACAAGCTTCAGTGCCTTGACCACTGCACCTCTCAACCATCCTGCACCCAGAAAAGTGCACAAGCTACAAGAAATCCTTCGGGACAAGGACAAAGGCCCAGTGAAGTGACTCTCATTTTTCTGGAATCTTCTTCTGTCGCCAGTCACTTGCTGCTGGGGCTCTTTTAGCGAGTGGTAAATAAAGAAAAATCCCTAAAAATAAAGCGTAATAAAAAAACCTTCTATTTTATTTTATTATTTTATTTTTTATTTTTATTTTTGGAGACAGAGTCTCACTGTCACCCAGGTTGGAGTGCAATGGCACAGTCTCAGCTCATGGCAACCTCCGCCTCCTGGGTTCAAGCGATTCTCCTGCTTCAGCCTGTAGAGTAGCTGGGATTACAGGCGCGCGCCACCATGACTAGCTAAGTTTTGTATTTTTAGTAGAGACAGGGTTTCACCATGTTGGCCAGGCTGGTGTTGAACTCCTGCCCTCAGATGATCTGTCAGTGTCAGCCTCCCAGAGTGCTGGGATTACAGGTGTGAGTTACCACACCCAGCCTAATGAAGAAATCTTAAACCTCTGCCCATCTCTTCAAATCTAATTTGTAACTTTTAAAACAAGTTCATGAGCTGTCGGATTTCTTTCTTTTTCCGTTTTCTTTCAATATTTGCTATCTCTCCAGTCTCTCTTTGTCTCTCTCTGTCTCTCTGTCTTGCTCTTCTTCCCTCTTTCTCTTTGTCTTCTGTCTCTGTTTTCTGGCTTAGGAATATCTTAGTAAATTAACACCTAGAATCTGGAGGAGCTATAGACCTCTCCTTCCTGCCTCCCCTCCCGAAACTTTCCACTCTGAGCTTAGTGGCTGCCTGAGCCCAACCCTGGCTCAGCACCTCAGTGAGTGCAGCACCGTTATGTATCACTGTAATTTTCCCCGGCCTCAGAAACTCACAGCTAAGCCTCTCATGGTCCTAAATGTAAGTGAACATTGTCCCTAGCTGGGAAGGCCAGAATCATAAATTGACTGTGTTTCTGCAAAGCAAAACTTTTTAATCAGAAAGATGTACACTCTTTATCTTCTCGGCTGGAGGCATAGAGAGATTAAAAAAAGAAAAAAAAAGCATAGAGAGACAAAAAAAAAAAAAAAGAAAAGAGAAAACAAAAATGAGGGGAGAGAGAGAATAAGCAGAAGGCAAGAGAGACAGAGGGTGATTGAAGGAAAAGAGGGGCTGCAGAGAGGCCCACAAGAGCCATACCCATCTCTCTCATGCCATAGGTAAAAAATTTAACATTAGGTTTTTCATTTCACAGATAAACTGAGGATGCCAGGAGCTCAGTGGCAATATGAGGAGAAGGCAGGATGCTATCTAAAATTAAGAACAGTGCAGTCTGGGCAGGGAGAGAGGGAGCTATGGAGCTCCCTAAGCTCCAGGAACTGAAAAACCACAGTCTGCCTCATCTTTCTCCCTGCTCGTGGAACTGAACTAGCCTCCAAAGCCAAACGGGTTGTTCTGCTGACTTAGCTTTGTGTGGCAAATGCATTTGAAGCTTCTGTAGCTTTCCAGAAAAATAGTGCATTTCCTAAGGAGTAAGCACCATAGCTTGACTCATGTTATCAGTTTTGGGGTCCATCTACCCCATAAACCACACATGACTCCACTTTGCTGCAAGACGAAAGATGGTGTAGTGATGCGGTAATCTTAGCAGGAAACAGCCAGATAGAATCTAAATGGGGCAAGGGTGTTGATTTGAGGTTCAGGAGAAGCCTCGTGCCATTTTTTCAACCTCACCATATGAAGCATGGTTGAGAGTCAAGGATAAAAGCTGCTTCTGCCCAGTGCACATTCCCAGGGATCTCCTGGTACAGTCCACAGTACCAATGATCAAAGCGGTAACAGCAGGGTCTTTGCACCACCTAGGCCAGCTGAGGGTTCATAAGCTAAGCAGGCGTTCAGCTTTCCTACCCCTGGAGAAATGCTGCATTTTCACTGAAGAGCATTTCCTCTTGCAGAGAGGAGAGCTCTGCCCCCTGCCGGGATAATCACAATAAAGTCTCAGTTGATAAAAGGGCCAAGGAGCAGTGTCTCAGGTGTCTCGGGTTTGCAGGTTATCGAGCTCACTTGTGAGCTCCAATCCTTGTGAGTGGAAGCATCTTTCTGAGTCGTGGCACCCTCTGCTTTCCACTATACATTCGTGGTTCTGGGCTTGGGGAAGCCAGGGACCAGGACTATGGACTGAGTGCTTCCCACACCCATCGCTCCAGGACACACGCTGGAAGATTTTCTCTTTTCTAATAAACGGTCTACTAAGAATATCCATTTGTCAGTTCCCTTTTCTCCTAAAAGCCAGGCGTGGGTGTCTGCCTAATGTCTGGGTCCAGTACAGTGTCTTCTGTGTACTGAATGATAGTCAGAGTTTCTCTTCTTCCTGTGGTTTTGTGGGCAGTGCTGTTTTGTGCCGGCCTGCTGTCTGGGGTTGATGAGCACTCACCCACCCACCCTGAGACTCAGTGATGGACAGATGCACCCTGCTTCCTGAGATAGGTGCTGGGACCCACGGGTGTTGAACAGACCCCTCTGGTCATGAAAATGGCCCTGTGGCAGCCTCTCAGTGACCTGTGTAAACCAAATATAAAATTCTAAGTCCCCCAGCCATCTGAACGGACCCCTCCTCTCGGGCAAGGGCATTCCAAAGTTAACCTGAAAAACTAGTGCAAACCATGGTGGGAAGGGAGGGTCAAATGTGCCTCATTATTTCCTGCTCCCTTTTGGAACTCAGGCACAACTGACCAGCATTAGCATTCAAACAGACCTTAGGATTGACAAAGCCAACTCTTTGTAGCGACAAGACACCCAATTCCAGCCTGGCTGTAGTACAGCATCACATGACAGAGAGCAGGCCCTGAAAAAAAAAACAAAGCATTTTGCCCCAAATTATGTTTATTTGCTGTATCTCAAAATAGTCTTGCAAAGCTGTCTCTTGTGGAGAAAATCTCTTCCTTTTCCTGATCCAGGATAGAATTAAGAAACATTTACAACCTATCCTCTCTGAAGCCTGCTACCTGGGGCTTCCTCTGCATAATGGGGAACCCTGGTCTCCACAACCCCTTATCTTAACCCAGACATTCTCTTTTATTGATTCTAGGTCTTTAGATGATAATATAACTTTTTCAACCAATTGCCAATCAGAAAATCTTTGAATGTATCTATGACTTGAAGCCCCTGCTTTGAGTTGTCCTGCTTTTCCAGTCCAAAGCAATGTACATCTTCTATGTATTGATTTATTTCTTATATCTCCCTAATATATATAAAACCAAACTGTAGCCTGACTACCTTGGGCAAGATCTCCCGAGGGCTGTGTCACAGGCTGTTGGTCACTCATATTTGGCTCAGAATGAATCTCCAAGTATTTTACAGAGTTTGGCTGTTTTTGTTGACACCTGGGACAGGAACTCCTGGCAGAGCAGACCCCGGGAGGCAGCACATACATCTGCGGCTGTGCCTGCTTTCAAAACCCCATGGCTCATCCTCGGTCCCCTCCTCTCTGTCTCTCTGTGACTTGAAGAAGAAGGATGAAAGGCGGCCTGCAGGTGGACCACAAGAGCGGGAAGCATCGTTCCCACCCGAGAAAGGAAAGGGAACAGAAGACGCATGATCAGAGCCTTCCTGAGGACTCATCTCCCCTCCCCTATCCCCAGGAAGCTGAGAACCACCCCCAAGGATTTGGTGGGTCCCCTCTCCAATAGGCCCCTCCACCTCCCACAACACTATACTCTTTGGTGAAAGAGCCCTGCCCACTTCTCTGCTTAGTCTGAGCTGATAGGAGGGAAAAGGAGAGCACTGTATGAGCCACAGGTCTCCTTACCTACCCTCACAGTCCAAGGTAAGGGGAGATGGCAGAGGGGAGTAGCAGGCAGGGCTGGGGATGTGCCATGGGGTTCCCCTGGCTTCTCTCCCCAGAGGCTGAACCTCCTGGGGGAACATTTGAAAGTCTCAGAGACCAGCTATGGTGCCAAATATTAATGGCCTCGGTTTCCCTTCCTATCCCCCACCTTTGCACGAGTGTGAGCACTCACCCTCTGCCAACTATGTGACCTTGGGAAGAACTCTCTGAAAGACCTCACACCATTCATGTCATTCTCCCTTCCCCACCTCCCCACACCGTCCACACACCACATGCATCAAGCCCCACAGACTTCAGTCCTCAGCATCCTCGCCCCTCGAGAGGGCTGAGAAAAGGAACCATGCTCTTTGCGAGCCACCATACAGACGTGGGAATTCCCCTGAAGGTCAGAACCACAGCTCCTTCTCAGCAACTCCTTCTCGCCCCAAGAGTGGGAGGTCTCATTGTCCCAAACAAAACGGAATTGCCTGTGACTCATACCCAGCCCTGCCTATTGAGAAATCTACTTCCGCGGTTGGGGGTGTGGGGTGGTGTGGAACTGGAGCCAGGGAGGGGTGTGTTTGTGTGTGTGTGTTCCTCAGCTTCCTGGCTACTGAACCTTCTCAAGACCAGAGCTCCCTGGCTTTTCAGAAAACCAACTCCCAAATCATCTAGATCATCTATCCCCCGTAGTAGTTAGTGTGGCCCAAAGCCTGTTTGGACTTTTTTTAATAGGAGACGAAAAAAAGAACTAAGTGAGAACAGAAAAAAAATTCAGCCACGTGAAGCTGAATTATTATAGCTGCCCCATGTGAGTCGGGAAAGAGAAGGGTGCTTCCTAAAACATGTTAGAGGAGGCACTCTGCGGCTTAGTCCCATCCTCCACTCCCCGAAGTCTGCAGCTCGCTTATCATCTTTGCTGCTAACGTTTTGAGAGGGGCCCAGTGTGCCCTCTGCAAAGCCTGTGCCACTTGCTTCGAAATGTGGCGGTCTCTGGAGGGTTCTCACGAGTGCCACGCTAGATCCTGAGGGCACAGAACTGAAGCTGTTTCAGTTTTTGGTTTGCATGTTGTTGTTGTTACTGTCGCAAAAGGGAAATATCAACTTGGATATTAACAAAATGGAGAACTGAGACCCACTCTGTGATTTTTGCTATTTTCTCATTTTGGTAGAACATGAGCAAAGAACAAAAGTGCTTTCTAATGGTATAACCTAACTTTTAAGGCAACAGCATCATTATTTGTTTAAAGCAAGAAAAGAAGAGGAAATAAGGTTTGTCAAAACCTATTGCGTGTCAGACATTTTACTGAACTGCCTTAGTCAATCTTTCTCCCCTAAGCCCAATAACACAGGTACTTATGTCCCCATTTCATGATGGGGAAATGGGGGCTGAGAAAGGTGCAGTGATGTGGTTAAGGTCATATGTGTAGAGATGAATGCTAGAGAAAGGATTCAAAATCAGGTCTGACTGTTGCTGAGTTTCCTGTATTTTCCAAGTTCTTACACTTTCCCCAACTTCCCTGCCTTCATCTCTGTCCTGTCTTCTGCTTCCTCTGTTCTTTTCTGTCCCTCAAACACACAAACCTCATTCCCACATCAGGACTTTCTGTCTCTCTTTGTTTGGCTGCTTCCTTTCTTATCATTTGGGACTCATCACAGAGGCTACCTTCTTGTAAGGTGACCTGACCATTCCTTCTAAAGTAGTGCCCTCTGGGATTTTGCTTTGTTAATTTACTTTACAGTACTTCTCACTCACGCACTTTGTTTATTTGTTTATTTCCATAGTCTGTGACCCCCTCCCCACCCCTCACTGGCCCCACAACAGACACTAGTATGTAGGGCTAGTGAGAGCAGAGGCCTCATCTTTCTTGTTCTTCTCTACATCCAAAGAGTCTGGAGAAATGGCTGGGACATTGAGGACATTCAGAAATATTTGTTGGATGGATAGGTGGGTGGGTAGATGGATAGATAAACAGGTGGGTGGGTGGGTAGATGGATGAGTGAGTGGATAGATGGACAGGTGGATAGGTAGATGTATGAGTAGATGGATGGATGTACGGATGGGTGGGTAAATGAATAAATTGGTGGATGGATGGATAGGTGGGTGGGTAGATGGATGAGTAGATGGTTGAATGGACAAGTGAGTAGGTAGATGGATGAATGAGTAGATAGATGAATGGATGGAGGGTAGATGGATGGAGGGATGGGTGTAGATGAATGAGTTGGTGAATGTACATATGTATGAATGGATTGTGTCTACTATATACCAGGTTCCAGTGAGGATATAGAGATGAATAAAATGATGTCTCTTTGATCCAAGTGTTTGCTTTGAAATGAGGGAGACTTTCTCAATTGTCAAGTAGGTGCATCAAAGTATATTAGGTGTTCTGAGGGAATATCAGATCTCAAAAGCACATTTGGGATAGAAATCAGGAAGGGATACATTTTTGCTGGTGCAAGGTGATCAGAAAATGCTCTGTATGGGAGATAACACTGTATCTGATTGACGAAGGATAAATGGTTATTATTCAGGTAATCAATGAATTTAAAAGCTTCCCTGAAGGCTAGGAAAAGGGAAAGAAGCTGAGCACAATCTTAGAGTCTAAAAACTGCAAGCTATTTGGCGTGATGAGACAAGAGGTGTGAAAGATGTGGTCTTGCTTGCTACTGCATATTCAGTGTTTGGCATTCAATTACCCTACTATTGGCACTTGATAATAGTACTCAAGAATAGGTCCTCAATAATTATTTGTTGAAGAAAGGAACAAAAGGAGAGCACAGGGAAAAGTAAAGTGGGCACGATTGACCTGTGCTGGGTACTGCTGGGCTAAGGAATGTAGACGCTAGTCAGAGGACAATGGACCATCACAGAAGGATTGATGAGATGCCTGTTTCTGATGGTCACCCTGCTAAGCACAGGAACCGTGTTGGGGAAAGTCCAGGAAGAGGCAGGAATAGACAGAATGGTCTATAGTGATGGTCCGAGTGTGGGATGTTGAGGACCTGAGCTATATCAGGCTAGTGTACGTGAAGAGGTAAAGAGGGATTCTAGAGACTTGAGAAAGGTAGAACTAGAGTACCATCCATGGTTCCATATGGATGAGGAAGGGAAGAGGGAGAAAATATAAAGAGAAGAATTTTCCATGCCCCTGCTGGAATGACTAGATGCTAGCCACTGGAATACAAAATGTATGGGGAGGGGTTCACCATGAAGCTAATGAAGGTTATGTGTGAGAATCCCTCCCTTTCATGTCCACTATCAAGGTCCTAAACCTACTGTTGTTTCCATTGTTTTCTTTTTATTTATTTTTTCCTAAAGAGCCCTTTCCTGCCCAATTATAGAAGCCTCAGGCTCCACCAAGCCTGGATCCTCCCCTGGAAACACAAGGAGAGCAGTTTGGGGGAAAAGATTGTGAAGTCCATTTGGGGCATGGTAGGTTAGAGGTGGATGAAAAACCTTAATGTGGAGATGTTCTGCAAAGAGCACAGTGCAGGACAGGGTTTGAATCTTGGCATCATGCTGTGTGGACTTAAGCAAGTCATTTGAGCTCTCTGTGCTCAGTAAAATGGGATGTTAATGATCGCACACCCTAGGATTGTAAAGATTAGATGAGACAATGTAGGTCAAATGCTTAGAACAGTGCCGAGCACATACTAGGTCTTGAAAACAAGTTGCGTGTTGGCTTTTGGTATTCTGTGGGACAGTGTATATCTGAGAGTCACTGGAGTTGAGGGTGGCCTTGGGAGGAGTTGGATTGTGTAGAAAGAGTGTGTTAGGGTTTGATATGAGGAAGACCAAGGACAGAGCTCTGGTATTTATCAGGGTGAACAGAGGAAGAGGAACCAGCAAAAGAGGCTGACAAAGACTAGCCAAAGGGGTCCTGGAAGCCAGGGGAGGGGAGAATGCCACGCAGACACTCAGTCATGGGTGTCACCTGCTGCTAAAAGTCTAGCAAGAAGGTGACCACAAGAGGCTGCTGGCATGGGTTTTGGGGACATCTCAATGACCTTGTCAGAGGGCTCTTGGTGGAGAGCTGGGTACTGAGGAATGAAAGTCCTGTGCAGATGACAGGTGTAGATGGTCTTCTGCAGAACCTTGGCCTTGGGAAAAGGCAGGAGGCAAGAGGCAGAGGAGAACAGAGGCAGAGAGAAGGTGTTAGGGTGGTTGGTTTGTTTTGCTTCGGGAGGACATGATTCACTGTTTAAAGATGAGATTCACAGGCTTTGGGGGTTGTGATGAAGAGTTGGTGCATAAAGTTTAACAATTTGAGGAAGAAATACAATAATTGATAAAAAAAAAATGTAAATGCCTTGACAAAATTAGGAAGGGGAGGATCAAGTGACACAACAAGGGGCCAACCCTGAACTGCTCTCTGAGTCTGGAAGGAAGGGGGCAAGGGTGGGAAGGTTATAAATAAGCTTCTAGGTAGGAGGACAGGAAATGGGGCAGTTATGCCTGATAGCCTCAGCTTTGTTGCTGTGAAGTGGGAGGATAGATCAACTGCAGAAACATAAATACACAGCTTCTCCCACACCGTGGGCACTTAGGAGAAATTATGATTACGAAACATAAAATCTCAAGGGAATATTAGGGTTAGAGGAACCCGAGTTGGTGATAAAGTTATTAATATCCTTACAAATTGTTTTACATCGATTAATATAAAGCAGTGAACGCAGCATACCAAGTAAAAACAACCTCAGAGGCAATTTGCACATCTTTGTTAGTGCTCTACAGTTCATTTCAATTTGCAATCCTTTGTTTGTTTGTAGGTGCTCGAAGCATTTCAGGATCTTCCTACCCTGAAGTTTCAACTTACAAATAAATGCCAGCTAATTAATAAAGTTATGAATCATTTCAAACTTACAAGGAAGTGGAAAGAGTCTCACAATTAACACCAATATACACACAACTTTGGTTCAACCATTAACGTATTACTGAGCTTGTTTATTTAAATACCCCTTTTAACTGCAAACAGGAAAATTGCAAAAGTACAGAGTTCCCATACACTTCCTAGCCAGTTTCCCTTATTATTAAAGTCTTACATTAGTATGGTACATTTGTAATAACTAATTAACTAATATTGGTGTATTATTATTAACTAAAATCCATACTTTACTTGGATTTCCTTAGCTTTCGCTAATTTCCTTTTTCTCTTCCAGCATCCCTTGAGAGATACCACATTATCTTTAGTCATCATGTCTCCTTATGCCCTTTTGGCTGTGACAGTTTCTCAGGCTTTTCTTGTTTTCCATGGCCTTGGCGATCTGAAGTGTACTTCTTCCCCCCGCCCTCCCCTTGCCTGAGATGGAGTGTCATTCTGTTGCCCAGGCTGGAGTGCAATGGCGTGATCTCAGCTCACTGCAACCTCCGCCTCCCAGGTCAAAGCAGCTCTCCTCCCTTTGCCTCCTGAGTAGCTGGGATTACAGGCACATGCCACCAGGCCCAGTTAATTTTTTGTATTTTTAGTAGAGACAGGGTTTCACCATGTTGGCCAGGCTGGTCTTGAACTCCTGACCTCAGAGGTGTACTTATAAGGTATTTCATAGAATGTCCCTCAATTGGGATTTGTCTGATGATTTTCTGGCAATTACACTGTGGTTGTGGGTTTTTAGAAGAAAGACCACAGAGGTAAAGTGTTTTTCCCGTCTCATTATGTCAAGGATACACACTGTCCACATGTCATCACTGTTGTTGACCTTGATCACCTGGCTGAGGTAGGGCTGGTCAGGTTCTCCGCTGTGAAGTTACACTTTTTCCTTCCTTTCCATATGTACTTTTTGAAAGGAAGTTACTAGGTGCATCCCATACTTCAAAAAACTTAAAAGAATGAGGAGTTACGCATCACCTCCTTGAGGGTGTAAATTTTTTTTTTTAAATCACGTATCTATCCATCAATTAGCTGTTCCTTTACCCGTCCATCAATTCATCTTACATTTTCAGACATTTAAAAATAAGTTTGCAGATTTATATTATTTTGTTGCAAGCAACACATATGCTAAGGCACTTTGTTTCTGCACCTCGTCTGATCCTCAATCCAAATTTCAATTATTTTTAAGTTGTATACAATTTCTGGGTTCTGCCTCCTGGGTCCCCATTGGAGTCTCAAAATCACACACAAAAAGTCCTAGATCATGAAAAGATACCAAGCCTGAGGTATTTATTCCATTATTTGGAAACTGAGTAGACATTTCTCAAGGCCCCTTTCCAGTCCCCAAGGTTAGTGATCTCAGCTTTACCATGTTGACACCTTGTTCAACACACTGGGTGGTACCCCTCACACTCACTGCCTGAAGGCCATCCTCTGTGTCCATGACTTCCAGGGCTTTTACGCAATAATTAAAAAGAAAGAAACCTCCACTCCTCCTCTTGTTCTGCTGACCTTCCATGTCCATTCTCAGTTCCTAGTTTCCTTTTTTGCTAATTATCCCCATCCAGAGGGATACTCCATTCACACCCTGAAACAGATTCTTCACTTCCCAATACACTGGAATATATTAGACTTTCCAGTATTTCATATAAAGTAAATTCAGAGCTGTAGACACAACATTGCTGCATTTTATACTATATACATATGTAAAATAGCTATAGTGCTATACATTTTGCAAATATGCCAAATTAGATATTTTGTGTCAGTGTGCAAATAGTTGCATGGGAATAGCCCAGTGAATAAAATAATTGAAGGCTGTTAAACGTGATATGAGTCTGGTAAATTCTTGCCTAAGTGGAAACCACTTTAGAAACTTTTCTGTCTTCCAGTCATCAATGTATTTCTTTTTGATGCTCATCACACTTAATATTTTTCACGTATTTTGTCTTTCCTTATACCTTCCTCCTCCATCATATTGCCTTCTCCAGAAGAATTGGTTGTGTGCTTGTCAGAACAACCCATAATGCCTGGCTGGTTGGGTGGATGCCTAGATGGATGGATAAATGTAAGTTCTAGATATTTTATAAGAATCATCTAACCTCTTACTTGTACCATGTAGTCGTCTGTCCTCAATTCAGAGGTACTGGTAGTGATGACTGACCACCATCACTATAGTGTTACTTCCAGGATTTAAAAAATGTTGTTTTCTAAACTAACATATACTAACATTGACTTTTTTGTGTGTACAGGTCTATGAATTTTAATGTCTAGATTTGAGTAACTACCACCACAGTCGGGATACAGAACAGGTTCTGTCACCCCAAAAATCTCCCTTGTTCTAATCCTTGGTAGCCATACTCTCCCCAACCCCTAGCCCTTGGCAATCAGTGGTCTGCTCTCCATCACTATAGTTTTGTCTTTTTTAAGAATGTCTTATAAATGTACCCCTTTGAACCTGGCTCTGTTCACCCAGCGTAATACCTTCGAGATTCACCCCAAGTGTTGAGTGTATCAGTTGTTCACTCTTTTATTGCAGAGTAGCATTCCATGGTAAAGATGTGCTACCATTTATTGATTCACCAACAGAAAGACATTTGAATTATTTATAGTTTTTGGTGATTGTGAGTAGAACTGCTATAAGCATTCACACACTCGTTTTTGTGTGGACATACGTTTTCATTTCTCAAGGATAGCTACCTAAAAATGACAATGCTGGTTCACATGATAAGTGAATGCTTAACTTTATGAGAAACTACAAAGCTGTTTTCCAGAGTGGTGTACCATTTGCATTTTCACCAGCAATACGTAAGAGTTCCAGTTGCTTCCAATCCTCACTAGCACATGGTTTTGTCAGTATTTTTAATGCACTTAGGGTATGTAGTAACATTTCATTATGGTTTTAATTTCCACTTCCCTAAAGGCTAATAATATCAAACATCTCTTCACATGCTTATGTGATGTCTATAGGTTCTCTTTGATGAAGTGTTTGGTCAAGTATTTTATCCATTTTTAACTTGGGTCTTTGTTTTCTTACTGTGGCATTTTGAAGTTATTTATCTATCCTGGGTATGAGTCTGGGCCATTATCCTGAAAGACACAACCCCGAACGTCATAATCCCAAATGTTGAAATCTCCAAAGATAAGAATCTCTAAAGTCTAAAATCCTGAATTTAACAATCCTAAAATATGTAAATCCTGAAAATGTAATTCTGGGAAAAATAATTTTAAAAAATTTAGAGATTATTTACATTTGAAAATATGCTTCTTTATTTAAAAACATATAAAACATGACAGAGAATTTCACAGGTCACTTTACACAACAAAATAGGCAATAATAACATTCATATTTTTGTAAACATAAACACTCAGTATACTAATGACAGTCACATGGTTATAAGAGTTCTGGGCAGATGAACCATATTCATAAATAAATAGGTCAAAAAGTGAAATGTATATACACATATCACTAATGTTGGTGTTCTGTGCACCTCACTTCATACCTACAATCATCTGAAATACCTAAGTCTTAATGAGATGGATCAAAACCTGCAATGGATTACCATGGCATATGTAGTTGCCCAAAGAGCTGAGATCTGGAGACATTTTATCTTTCACAAATGCAAATGTACAAAAGGATAGCTCTTCCTTTGTTGAGGGAGTTTTGATTTTTTACACGCATACTCACTGCTTACGCACAAAGTCAAAATTGTAATAAGGCACTTTCAGGAAGTCAAATTTGCAAAAGATGCATAGAGCGAATTAGAATTTTCTAAAAGCCTATACATAATTTATACCTCCAGCGTTGAAAATAATGCAAAGATGAAATACATAGCATAGGGAATTGGTGCTCTGTGTGAAGGAGCAGAAACCATACATGATTGAATAGTTCGACAGGGGAGTTTTCTTGTATTCTTGGCCTGCATTTTCAGTTGTATAATCTTCTAGACACTTGCTGCACTTGTATTTGGAGAGTGACTATGGTCTACACATTTTCTAAGTATATGATGTCCATTTAAAAGTCTGGTTATTGCTTGACTGTTGCAATTAAGCAATTTTCTGCTTTTGCAGCACTAATAATAATTAGCTTTTAAACTTTTATCTTTCACCATTAAATAGCTTGTATACTTAACTTATCACATCCTTTTTGTGAGAAATAATTTCACAGAACTCCTCTGTTGTGTTTTAAGGAATACAGTAAGAAGGAACGATATTTGGCTTCCCCAATGCTAAATCCATATTTGTGAGGGTTTTTTGGAAAGATGAAACCAAAAGGACATGCATATAGATATATAAGAAGAGATTTATTAGGGGAACTGGCTCACATGATTATGTTGACTGAGAAGTCCCAATGCAGGCTGTCTGCAAGCTGAACTCTGGGACACCTGTAGCATGGCTCACTCCAAGTCTGAAGGCCTCAACACCAGGGAGGCTGATGATATAACTCATAGTCAGAAGTGCAAAGCTTCAGGACGCAGGTGGCTTCTGAGGTAAGTCCTGGAGTCCAAAGACCAGTGATCCTAGAGCTCTGATGTCCAAGGCAGTAGAAGAAAAATCTGTCCCAGCTCTCAGGGAGAGACCAATTCACCTTCTGTATGTGTTCTCTTCAGGTCCCTGGCCTGTGAGATGGTGCCCGCCAACACTGAGAGCAGATCCTTCCCTCCTAGTTCACTCAGACTCACACACTACTGATCTCCTCTGGAAACACCCTGACAGACACACTTAAAATAATGCTGTATCTGGTTTCCTGGTATTCCTTAATCCAGTCAAACTGATGCTTAAAATTAAGTCCACAAGTCCATTCCTTGTCAACTTGGCACCCATATGCATCTCCTTAAACCATACTTAATTTCTAAATAAAGATAATAGTAAGGCAATAGTTCTGCCTAACATGATGCAACTAACATTAAGTGGCATACAACTAAAAATGCACCAACTTCGTCCCCAGTATTTGGATTTCGGGCTTTCAACATTCGGAATTTTCATCTATTGGGATTTTAGACATTAAGGATTTTTGAATTTAGGGATTTTGATCCTTTGGAATTTCAACATTTGGGATTATGGCGTTCAGAATAGTATCTTTTAGAATTATAATCAGTATTGCCTGTGTACATTGTCAGATATGTGATTTGCAAATATTTTCTCTCAGTTTGTAGCTTGTATCTTTGTTCTCTTACAAGTGTATTCATAAAGCAGATTTTTAAAAAAATGTTGGTGAAGTCTAATGTATCATTTTTTTCTTTTATGGATAGTGTCTAAGAACTTCTTGCCTAAAATATTTTTCTTATGTTTTCTTCTAAAAGCTTTATAGTTCTACTTTCACACTTAGTTCAAAGAACCGAACATTTGAACCAATTGTTTGACCACATTTTTGACCAACTACCCTTCTTCAATGATTTGCCTTTACACATTCATTAAATATCAGTGGACCATATTTATGTGGATATATTTCTAGACCCTTTACTTTGTTATCCTAATCTATGTGTCTGATTTGTCACCAACATCACATTCTCTTGATTACTATAGCTTTGTAATAAATATTAAAATCAGGCAGTGTGATTTTTTTTTCAAGTTTACCCTTTGTTTCCCCTAAAATTGTTTTGGCTACTCTAAGTCCTTTGCAAAAGGAAACCTTTAGAATCGGCTTGTCTACACAATATGTCTGTCAATTTACTTAGGTCTTCTTTGGGATCTTTCATCAGTGTTTTATAGTTTTCAGCATATAGATCCTACACACCTTTTGTTAGATTTTTCCCTAAGCATTTCATTTCTTGGAGGCTTTTATAGATGGTATTTTTATTTTTCATACCAGTTTACAATTGTTCATGCCTACGTTGAAACAATTTATTTTTGTATGTTGACCTTGTATCCATTGATACTGCTATATTCACTTATTATTTCTAGGACTTTCCAAAAGATTAATTCCTTGCGATTCTCTATCTAGACCATTACATTGTCAATGAATAAGAACTCTTTTATTTCCTCTTCTTTTTCTTACCTTATTGCACTGGCAAGGACTTTCCAGTATGATGCTGAATAGGAATGGTAAAACCAGGCATCTTTCCTTTAGTCCCAGTCTCTGGCGGAAAGCATTTACTCTTTCACCATTAAGTGTGAAGGGTCAGCTATGCATTTTTTGTCTGGTTACTCTTAATCAGGGTAAGAAAGTTACCCTGTATTCCTAAGTTGGCTAAGTCTAAGGCAAGGAATTCCCTTTAACCAAGTGACATTGAAATGTCACATCCTGCTCAGATTCCATTGGTGAACACTTGGACTGATAGTTTCCTTCACTTCACCATGCTTTAAATCCTTGAGGTCAGAAACTGTGTCCTGTTCAACTTTGGATCATCATCACAAAGCTCTTCCTATCCTCACGTGAGACTGGACATGCCATCACTTGCTGTGTAGTCACATACTCAGGAAGAAGTGGAGGATGAATCAATTTTCATAATTAAAGCGAGTTCCGCTGCTCAGTTTTAGGTATAGTAATGTGCTCCAATCTGTCCCCAGGACACAAATGCACTAGTCATACCCTACTCCTCAACATCTCCTAATCCCACAAGACACAGTAAAGTGTAAGTCTGTTCTCTGCAACAGTTTTCAGAGTCCCCCTATCCATGATATGCTCAGGGGTCCCCTCACATTTATAAGTGTCTTGAAGGGAAGACCAGTAGAGTTGGTCCTTTTTCAATAAATCTAGGGGATGTGAGCAGCTGCATGAAAGCTGTCCTTGGCTAGCTGTGTCCAATAGCCAGAAGTCCCTATAGTGGGTTAAATGGTGTCCTCCAAAAATTCATGTCTCCCCAGCACCTGTGAATGTATCCTTATTGGGAAATGGGGTCTTTGTAGATATAATCAAGTTAAGATGAAGTTATATTGGATTAGGCTGGGCCCTTACTCCAGTGGTTGGTGTGCCTATAAGGAGAAGGTGATTTAAAGATACAGAGTCACAGAGACATGCAGGGAAGGAGGTCATTTGAAGACAGAGGAAGAGACTGGAGTCGTGCACCTGCCAACCAAGGAACACCTGGGATTGAAGGTAATCCCTAGAAGCTAGGAACAGGCAAGAGACGGTTCTTCCCTAGAGCCTGCAGAGAAAGTGTGATCTGCCATGATCAACACCTTGATTTCAGGCTTCTAGTCTCCAAAAATGTGAGAGTAGAGCAGTTGTTCTAAGCTACAACTTAAATTTGTGACAATTTGTTCGGCAGCTTACAATGTGAATACAATCCCCAACGTATGTAACAGTCACAGGTGTCAGGATCTGGAGTTACCCTCAGAAGAAGAGACACTCACTCCCCATATTATTCAGGGGGAAATTGTGAACAGATCTACTAACTCAGGCCTATTCCCAGAAAGCTCTTTCAAAATCTTCCCTCTTGGTGGAGGAAATTTCCAATCAAAATGGCCACAGACCTCAGGGACAAGGCATTTTCCTGTCCCCTCTTGAAGGTAAGGCTGCAGAGAACTGGAAGTCTAGTGGACCAGAGCCACAGGGCCCCAAGCCCCCATCTCAGCTG
Source organism: Mandrillus leucophaeus (assembly GCF_000951045.1). Lineage (NCBI taxonomy): Eukaryota > Metazoa > Chordata > Mammalia > Primates > Cercopithecidae > Mandrillus > Mandrillus leucophaeus. The sequence continues at coordinate 603,498 of NW_012109308.1, forward strand.
TGATTGTGGAACACAGCGGGAGCAGGAAACAGAAGGTTGCGGCAGAGGCGCAGAGGTTGCCACCTCTCGGAGAAGGGCAGATTCAAGTTGGTGGCGTGCTGACAGTGCTTCAAAGCTGCCCCTGAGGCTCCAACCCGAGATGCAGTGCTGGGTGCCACCCTCTGCTTCAACTGACAGGATTGTGACCCTTCTCAGTTGTGTTTTGGGAAACTGTTAGAGCCCTGAGTGACCGTTATTTGAGTTCTCAGACCCAGCCACTTCATAGCTGACCCAGAGGCTTTGGGATGGCACTGGTTCTGGAATCTACCACCTCACATGCAGAACCACAGACCTTCTTGCTTCCCCAGTAATCCCTATGCAAAGCAGGACAGCTTTCTTCTTCAAGCCTTCAAATTACACATACAAAAATCTTGTTATGTGTCCTTGCTCATTTAATCAAAGCAGTTGCTTTCTACATCCTTATCCAAGGAGGGCCAGTCTTGGCCATTCCTAGGTGGTGTGCAGAAAGACAGAGAGAGAGAGGGGACACAGACTCACTGGCATCTGGCAGAGCCTCTCTTGTAGGGAGCCTCCCAGGTGATGGGGCTCTGTGGACTTGGAGTCACATTTGACTCCCCTGATGGTAGCATGGGCTTTGGAGCTGAGACTTCATTTTATTCCATGCTAGACCAGCGGTGTGAGGCTGCAGGCTTAAAGCTAGCCTTAGCAGGGTGCACCTCAGCTTATGGGAGCTCTTTGTGATCTGGCCCTGGCTTTCTTCCGCAACCTCAGCTTGTGTTCCCACATACTCCCTCCAGCCTCACGGATGCCTGAGCTTTCCTAGAAACCTACACTTTCTCTCTAGCTCTGGACTTCTGCATGGGCTCTGTGTTTCAGTTTGTATTGTTCAGTCACCACATTTTGAGCCCTTCTCTATGCCAAGCTGCTTTGCTGAGCGCTGTCTTATTCTTGATTGTTATTATTAAATATTTCATACATAATAAAGGTGGCAAATCCCAATGTGTACCTTATTCTGGTTCAACAAAGGCAACATTTTGCCATTTGCTTCAGATCCCTTTTGTTTTAAGAAATAAAATTTACAGATGCATCAGGATCTTTCCCTTCCCAATTCCATTACTCTGCTTCCCCTTCTGGAAAAAAATCCTTGCCAAAAATTGGAAGGCAGCCCTCTTCCTATGTTTTTATACATTTACTACAAGTGTAACTATTCATGTCTGCTCAAGTTCTTCCTCTTTTTTATTGTGAAAAGGTGATAACATACAATCTACCTCTTAATAAACTTTTGACTGCACAGGACAGTATTGTTGGCTGTAGGCACTTTGTTGTGCAGCAGATCTCTGGAACTTTTTCATCTTCCGTAACCGAAACTCTGTACCCATTGAACAGCAACTTCCCTTTCTCCCTCCTCAGCCTTTGGCAACCACCATTCTACTTCCTGCTTCTATGAGCCTGACTACTCTAAGTACCTCCTATATATGGAATCATGCAGTATTTGTCCTTCTGTGACTGGCTTATTTCCTTAGCACAATATCCTCAAGGTTGATACATGTTGTCACCTACGACTGGATTTGTTTCTTTTTTAAGGCTGAATAATCTGGACTCCCGTGTCATTATTCACAATAGCCAAGAGGTGGAAAAAACCTAAATGTCCACTGATGGAAGAATAAAGAAAGCGTGGTATATACAGTCAATGGGATATTATTAAGCCTTTTCCTTTGTAATAGGTTATCTAATTTAATCTATGAAGATCTTATTATTCCCATGTACAGATAAAGAAACAAAAGCATGGTTAAATTATGTAGTTTCTCCAAAGAACAAATAGCTAGTAAATGGGGAAGGCTTGCGAATCCCTGCTTGGCTTAAACAAGGCCTCCCTAACTCCCGCACACCCCACCATGTCTTCTGCAATCCCATTTACCCTGCATACGCAGTAAGGTCAGGATCATCCCCTGCTCTTTTGGCTCTTATGCTAACCAGTACCATTGCATCCACACCAGTCAACTAAATGGGACAGATTACCCATCTCTCTTGCTTTGGAGGACAGACACTAGGTACTTGTCCACCCTGAAGTGCCAGTTCAGAGCAGTGTCTGGCACCTGGTAGGTGAGCAATAAGGAGTTTTCTTTTTTTTTTAAATTATACTTTAAGTTCTAGTTACATGTGCACAACGTGCAGGTTTGTTACATATGTATACATGTGCCATGTTGGTGTGTTGGTCCATTAACTCATCATTTACATTAGGTATATCTCCTAATGCTATCCCTTCCCCCGTCCCCTCCCCACAGTAGGACCCGGTGTGTGATGTTCCCCTTCCCGTGTCCAAGTGATCTCAATGAACGTTGGAAGCAAACAGTGAACAGACAGAAGGTGACTCTGATCTGAACCTCTGCAACACCTGGAGGGAATGCTTCACCTGGAAACACACTCTTGCCTACGCCTTTGGGTTATTCGCCATAACTCTTGATTTTATATTTTATGGGCTTCCCATGACTTCCCTCTCAATAATCAGAAAAAACCCAGCTTGCCCCCATCACTTGCCCGTTAGACACTGGACAAAGAGCCTATCTCCTTCGTCCAGGCTTGGTTTCACTCATACTTGCAGATAAAGGGTGGACAACCAATAGCAAGTGAAAGCCTAAAGATGATTCATCTCAACCAAAGAGATGGTACCAAGAAGATGCGTCCTTTGCATTGACACATCGGGGACAAGAATCTGCTGAGATTTTCCTCAGGGTTCTTCCTACTCTGTGAGGGACTCTCCCATTTCAGACCTCCATTCATCACCATACTGGTTTTGGCCACACTAAGATGAGCCACAGTTACTTTTGATTATTTATGTGTGTGTTTGTACTTTTGTTTGTACATGTGTGTGTGACACAGACTTACATTTGTAAAACATCTATATTCATCTGTGTTCTAACTCATATCACTTTGTGTGCCATACCTGGTGGAACTGTACTCAGGAACAAGCTGCCATTCTTTGTTGACCTGGAGTTGGCCATGTTGAATGCACAAGTCAGGAAATAAACTGGTGTGCAGGCCTCAGTGAGAAAACCAAACCAAAGAGGAGAAATCGTCCCTTTTCTGGATATCAGGGTTACAGACCTGGTTCAGCCCCGCCTTGACACAGTATTCCTGGATACCTGAGTTCTCTAGGACAGGAGTTTATGCTCAGAAGCTCTAACCCCAAGCTTAACTTCTGTATCTGCAAACTGGGGTCAATCATTCCTAGAGATCAGACCAGGTCCTTAGTTACAAACAGCAGAAACGGACTCTTCCTTAAACAACAAATGGGGCCCAGCACAGTGGCTCATGCCTACAAACCCAGCACTTTGGGAGGCTGCAGTGGGTGAATCACTTGAGATCAGGAGTTCAAGACCAGCCTGGCCAGCAAGGCAAAACTGCATCTCTACTAAAACAACAACAACAACAACAACAAAAACCAGACGTGGCTGCATGTGCCTGTAATCTTAGCTACTTGGGAGGCTGAGGCAGGAGAATTGCCCAAACCCGGGAGGTGGAGGTTGTAGTGAGCTGAGATGGCACTACTGCACTCCAGGCTGGGTGACAGAGCAAGACTCTGTCTCAAAAAAAAAAAAAAAGGAATGTATTGAACACCTTTGAGGGCCAAGGCCTCACAGAATTGCTGGGAATATGAACAGTCTTGGAAAGCGGAAAATGGTCAGCAGCCACGGGATCTCAGAGGGCCAGGCTACAGAAATCACACCACAGGTTCTCACTGCAGGAATCAAGTGATACACAGATGGGTGCTGGCTGCCAAGCTCCCAGTGGAGCCCACACCTTCACATGCTCAAAGCTTAATGTTCTGGGACAGAGTGCCTGATGGACCAGATCAACAGAGGAATGGCTGGCTCCAAGGAAATGAACTCCTTTGGGGTCCACAGGTAATGTTCACTTGCCACTGTCGTAATGTACCAAGAGGAAGGAGCGGGTGATGCCTGATCACCAAAAGTAGCAGCTGACCCCTAGACTGACCTTTCCAAGTTGCGTTGAGAATGAGAAATAATTTATCCAAAGTGTCTGACAAAGTGCCTTTGTACAATTATTGTACCCAAATAATTAATTTCATGAACTGGGAAGATATACAGAAACATTGAAGGAGAGGGAAAAATAGGTGTTCTAACTTAAGCATACAATGCAATATCAGTTATCTTCCTGGGAGGACTCCAAAGAGTCAGCATAGAACTGCGTTTTCAAAGCTCCCTCTTTTCCAGACCAAGCTGCCAGTCATGAACACGTGGCTTCTGCAGACAAAGCCAGCCCTGTGGCCTGCTGTTGGAGGCAACTGTTTTACTGCCAAAGGACATTTAAATGGAAAACAGCACATCTACCAGAATAAATGTGTCCCCAGGGAAGGAAGTAGAATTCTGGGCTGTGCTGCCTCAACAATACCATGAACCACAAATCTGACTTCGTGGCCCCCTTAGGGGCTGGTCTATGGTGGAAAGAGAAATATAAGGTCACAGCAGAAGGTTTGCAACTGAAAGTTAATCTTATTAAAAGACCTAAGACCATGTTCTGTTCTGGATATACAGTAGAAATGATGCTTTGGTTAATATTTTTAACATGAACGGAATGGAATGGAATGGAATAGGATGAGATAAAATGTCATTCTTCTTCCTAGAAATCTCCAAATATCCCATTTATGGTTACCCTCTGGCATGTCCAATACCAGCTTGCAGTTTTAGGCCCAGCCAGCTTAAGAATTACCTGAGGAGTCTGTTAATGGTACAGACACCTGGAATCCCCAGGGTGGCCTGGAGATCTGAGCCAGGGGGACTCAGTGAACCCCAAGGATTTGTGTTTTCCCTGAGCTCACCAGCCATAGAGCCTCTGCCCTGGTGGCTAAGCCTGGGTTTGCCTTTCCCTTGCCATGGAGAAGGTTTGGTAGGACAAGCTCTGTGAAAATAGGCCCTGTTACACCAAATAAAATTTCACAGGGAATGTTAAGAAACACTGAATTATGAAACATAGAATATAGTAAACATTTAAGGAAATTGACTCATATGGGGATCTCTTCCCCTGGTCATAATTGTTACACTGGCTAGAATTCATTCTTAGCAGTTTAACAGGTCTCTTAAGTGCCCCAATTAAACAAAAGGTTTGTTATATTGGCTCAAATTACTGTGACTATTTAGTAACAATTCTGGCTACTGTGTCCCGAGGGCCCACAGGGTACCTGCTGTGTGCTGAGTTTTTCATACCTGATTGGATTTAACTTTCAATAAACCTCATCAGGATTGGACAGCATGATTCCATTTCACAGCTGAGAAAACCGAGGTTCAGCAAGATCTTGCCCAAGTCAAGGTCAGCATTCAAACCAAGGTCTATGTGATCCCAGAGTATATTCATCTCTGTGCTGTGTATCATAGGATCAGCATGGGACTTCTTCAATAATGCATTTTTCTGTCCTACTGATGTTCACACTGGCCATCCCTGGTATGAGCCAGATTTATTGAGGTGTCTCTGGGGCTTCTCTCAGGTGGGTAATGGAGCCAATTCCACGGCCTGCCATCCATCATTTCATGGAAAACAGGTTAAGAGGACACTAAGGCAGCTGTGACATGAGGAAATGTCACAAAATGACAACACATACCCTCATGGCCAACTGGCAGGAGCCAAAATGAAAACTGTGTAGAGAACAGTGGAGTGAGATGTAGCGAAATTATAGCAGTTCATATCCTTGAGCTAGCAAACTGACATCTGGCAATTTATCCTAGAGAAGTAATCATGGCTGTGTGCTGTGGGTCAGCTAAAACAATGCTCATTTCTGGGTTATAATAATGAAATTTGGAACCAATCTAAACCATAGGGAATTACTGAAATAAATTCCAGTACCTGCATGCAATAGAGCACCTTGGAGCCATTTCAAAGCCGCTGTGGGATGACATTCAGCCACATGGAAAGCTGTTCATAATGTGTTGCATATATGAAAACGGATTTTAAAAACCACAAAAAGGTATTAAATTAAACAAGCAGGAAGCCTCCGTACTTTGAGTTTCTCCATAACAAAGTACACCCTACCTTAGTACATAAACAAACTGAAACTTAGGAGAATACTTTTTTAACAAATAGCTGGTTTCAGCCAATCACAAACAGCTGAGATCCAGCCAGTCATGGACAGTCAATTCATTGCACCAGGCCCAAATAAGGCCGATGCCTAGCTGTAGCCAATCAGGTGATTTCTCTGCTTTGTTTCCATGTTCAGCCTATAAAAGCTCAGTGCTCATGCTGCTGGGCTCCCAGAACCTCTTCTGGTTCTGAGTGCTGTGGATTCATGAATCATTCTTTGCTCAAATACACTCTGTTAAATTTAATTTGGAAATCTGAAGTTTTCCTCTAACAGAGGTTATAAAGAGTTCTATGAAGATGGTACTCTCATTTTGACGGTGAGAAAGATTTTTTTACTTGAAGAAAGGAAATACCAACATTTTAAGTGTCTAATTTTCATTATTCTTTTTCTTGCCTGTATTTTATTTATGTTTCCATAATGACTCTGTTTTACTTTTACAAATAGAAAAAAATCCGTAACTGTTCAAAGTAAGAAATGATGGTCACAGACAACTTGAAGGGATTTGGATGGTGCATCTATATGAAACCATCTTCCCCCCACCCACCTCTTCTGGCTGTCTCACAGACCTCAGCCTTCTGCTGCAGTTCAGAGCCCCAGACAGTGCCAGTGTGATTCACTACATCCTCAACAGGGCTGTCTTAGAGTCTTCCTGGAAATGCAGAAATCCCCAGGCCATACATGTCCCTAAGTGATGATGTCACAGGGAGTGTGGTTTCCCTGCTTGTCACTGAGCAATCCTAGGGTGCTCTCAACACACGCGCTTCTGATTCTCCAACCCTTGCTGCACCAACAGATCCCCAAGAGGAAGCTGAAGAGTCACCCAATCTGGAAGGATTCCCACACCCTTGACAGTCAGAAAAGGAAATGAACTTGTCTTCTGCTTTCCCAGGGTCCCTGGTAGGAGGGCTGCAGTGGCCTCATTCATTCACTTGTGCCAGGCACCCTGTTAATCATGGAGATACCATGTTGACCTGCCTTTGAGGAGATCATATTCTAGTGGGAGAGTTGAGCAGCAAGATGGCCACGTGTAGATGGTGCTATATGAAGGGTAAGTGCAGCACACTGTGGAAGCTCTTAGGAGGGACCCTTCACCCGTATTTGGAGGTTCTGAGAAGTTTTCCAAAGGACATAATGCTCAGCATTGATAGAGAAGAGAATTAGGGAGGGGTCGTTGGCACAATCTCATAGAAGGTACAGGATAATGCTGGAAGATGCCTTTTCACAGTCTACTATTCGTGGCTCATGAATAAGGGTGATTCTGCCATCACTTACCAGCTCAATAGGGTCTGAGGGCCCTGAGTCTGATTGTAGGGCCCCAGAACCCCGGTCAGGTGACCAGATAGAATCTGAGAAGAGCCAGGAGGAATCCAGGAGCCCAGGGGAGGGAGGGTAAGCAAACTCAAAGCCAGACATCAGGTCTGACCAAGCCTCCAATCTGAAGGTGACTGGGCAGACATGGAGAATCTGGGTGGGAGACTGCGGGTAGGGGTGGAGAGGGTGTAGGGGGAGGAAGAACAGCTGCAGAGGGACAGCGGAGGGCGAGAGAGAGGTGTGGCTTGGCAAAGTCCCCAGGAGAAGCCAGAGGTAGTTGCTGCTACAGATATCTCTCTCTGCTGGAATTGTTCTTTCATCCTCCTCAGCCTTTGGTGTCAGCAGGAGTAAGCCACAGGCAGGCATAGAGGGAAAGAAGGAGCAAGGATTGAAGAGTGGCTTGACATTAAGCATAAGAGAGGAGATGGTATACATAACTTAATAAAGGAGAGCTGGAGATGAACAAAGATGCCCCTAAGTGGCATATTTGGATTTCTGCATTTCCAGAAAGACTCTGAGCCACTCAGAGATTCAAGAGATCTGCACCGCTCAGGGATTTTCTCCAGGGTCCGCCTCGCACCTCCCCACCTCCTGACACTCTGCCTCAATCCAAGGCTCTTTCCTAACCTGGATCCCACCTCCCTCCCAGGGGAGTGTTTCCTTACGGCTGTGTTTGGCACCCATCAGCCTGCAGCAACCGACTGCCACTCAATTCCCAACCAGTCAATGGAGAAGCCCCTACACTGGGCCCACTCTGGGCTTCTTTCAATGGGACCACAGCAGTTGTCCCATCCATTACTTGATTTGTGCATTTATTTCCTGTTCATTGCTTTTTCTCCCACTGCTTGAGTAGAGTTAGTTATTTGTGGGAAGGACCCCGTCTGCCTCATTCATCACCATAATCCAATGCTTAGAACAGTTGCTGGTATACAGTATGTCTCAATTTAAAAATTACTGAATGAATGAATGAATGACTGATTGTGTATGGGGGAAAAGAAAACAAGCTTTGGAATCAGATGCAGACAATCTTAGGATTGAGCCCAGCTCCACCCTTGGGGTAACCTGTAAGCCCAGCGTCCTGATTTGTCAAATGGGATATGCAGGACTGTGGGTTTGCAAAGTGCCTCATATGAAATAAGTATTCTAAAAGGTAGTTGTTTTATTTTATAATGATTATAAAGAATGAGGGGAATTGTGCTGTCATGCCAGAGGCAGGAAGGAGTGAGAGCCAACCCTGCTGACTGGGCAGCAGGAGGCTGGAGAAGCACACCACCTTTATTGGTCAGAAAGGGGAGGACAGAAGGAGCAGGATGAAATGGCTGGCTCTAAGGACCGCCAACCTATCACACAGAGGAAAGGGAAGCCGGAGCTCCCAGGCTGCTCTACTCTAGAGGGCAGATTTAGTGAAGTTTCTCAGAGCATTCCCTGGGCAAGTACCAGAGCAAACAGCATGGCCGCTATCATTGCTCAGTAGCACCTACGTTTGGTGGAGAGGAGGCTTATCTTGGCTTAGCTCCCTCACCCCACTGCCCTCATTACCCCCAGGCAGATATCAGCATCCTTGCATCTGACTATGCAGACTAGCCTGATGTAGAAGCCAGGCTGGGCATCTTGGCTTCCTGCTCCTTTTCTTTCACATGACACAGATAAGTCTCTGGATATTGCAGTGGGGCCAGACCTGCAGAAAAAGAGAACATTCGGTTGAACGGAAGAACATATCCTGGAGAAAATGGGCAAGAGGGTGAAGACAACAGCTGGTTCAAGGGAAAATGCCACCTGAGCACAGAGAGAAAAATGCTCACTGGGAGCTCCACAAATAAAGAAAAAACTTACATAAAGCGGTGAGAAGCACAGGAGAGGACAGGGCCAGGGCTGGGAGGCTGAGGTTCCAGGACCAGTTCTGCATTTGCTGCAGACATTGACATTGGGCCAGTGACTTCCCATCTCTGGGCTTCAGTTTTCTCAATTATCATCTGTTCTCCTACTTTCTCTATAACATTCATTTATTGATTCCTTGATTCAAGCGTATTTCTCAAGCACCCAATTTGTGCCAGGCACAGCTGTCAGAGCTGGTGATTCGGCAATGAACAAAGTGGACCAAAGCACACCCTTATGTGAGCCCTCATGCACACAGCAAACACAACCAGTGAGATAAGTTGCAGGTTCATTTGCAATAAGGAGAAAACAGAAAGCAGAGAAGGGGTCAGGCAGCCTAATCTGATAGGGTGACCTCTGAGTCAAGACATAAGGAGGTGAGGGAGTGAGCCAGGGGGACAGCTGGGCAAAGCCTGCTGCAGGCAGATGGGACAGCCAGTGTGAGAGCTGCCCTGAATGCAAAGCCTGCCCACTGCCCCTTCTTTTGGTGTCTCCACTGGCCTGCTGGCTGCAGCAGCCTTCTATCAGACCTCCCAGCCTCCATCTCCTCCTCTGGGGTCTTCTAGCCCCACATGGCCGGCCAGGGTGACTCTAAAATATAAGTCAGACCCCATCACGTCCCTGCTGAAAACCCACCAGGTGCTCCCACAACATTCAATGCAGTGCAAATCCTCACCATGATCCTCTAGCATCTCTCCAAGCCCATCTTCCTCCTCTCTCCCTCACTTGCTCCTTCTCAGCTACACTGGCCTCTGCTGTACCTGGGACGTGCCAAGCAAGCCCTAGCCTTGGGGCGTTTGCTCACGGCCTCTGCCTGGATGTTCTTCCCCCAGTTATCCACAGGTCTGACTTCCTGACTTCATTCCGATGCTACCCTCTCAAGAGGACACCCTTGACTGTCTTGTCTAAGCAAGACCCTGTCACATCCAACCACTCACCTGGCTTTATTTTTCCTTACAGCATTTATCACGACCTCTCATCATTTTATATATTTATAATAGTAGATATAATCAATGGATCAGATGTTTATTATGTGATGGACACTGTTCTAAACATCCTAGAATCAATTCATCTTCTCCCAAACTCCTTGAGAATTGTATTGTTATTGACCACATTTTATAGATCAATAACCCAAGATAGAGACAGGTTAAGAAATTTGCTCAAGGTTGCCCATCTGGTGAGTGTCAGATCAGGATTCAAACCCTGGAGCTTCCATTATGAGCCACGACACTCTAGACCAGGGCTGCCCAGTAGAACTTTGCAATGACAAACATGTTCTATGTCTGCACTGTCCGAAGCGACTGCCACTGGCCACATGTAACTGTTGAGCACTTGAAATGTGTGTGACCAAGGAACTGAATTTTGAATTTTATTGCATTTCCGTGACTTTAGATTTAAATAGCCAGATTAGTGGCTACCAAATTGTACATAGAGTCCTAGCACCTCTTATTTGCTCCTTTGTTAATTTCTGTCTGCCACATAAGGATGAAACTGGCCTGTGCATTAGTTTCCTCATTTTACAGTAAGGGAAACACCCCTGACACAAAGTGAATACTCAATACTTATTAATCACTGTCATCATCACCATTATTATAATATTATCATTATTAGTCTCCATGAGACTGATGACTTTGTTTGTTCACTCCTGAATCCCGTTACATTCTTCAGCACATAGTAGGTGTTCAATAAATACATTATGAATGAATGAATAAGTGAATTGAGTTAAATGTGGCACTTGGGTAAGGATAAACTCTCACAAACTCAAACTCTCTCTCAAGGGCTTGGGGGGAACTGTAGCTGAGTGAAGCGGGGTGATACAAGATTGAGGGTATGGTGAACAGAAGAGAAGATGTCCCAGCTAAATGCTTTCAAGGTGATTTTTGGGGAGTGGGAACAGCAAGGAGCACTGTGGTCCAAATGGAATGCCCCTAGCTAGAAGACACCCAGGGGCTGCCACTTTGGAGCTAAGTCCCTTTAAAGGCCTTTGTCCCTCCACAATGACAAGTATCTGGTTCCATTTGCCAGAGATTCAACTCTAGACATGCCACAGTCTTGATGAGCATCCTGTGTGTGTAAAGCAATCCAGGCGCCAAGGCCCAGAACACCGGTGACACAGGTAGTGCTCAATGAAGGCGTACTTGTTGCTGTCCTACTCAGTGCAGAGCTTCCTGGGGAAACTGAGCAATGCTTCAGAAATTACACGTGCCAAAAAATAATAATAATAATAATAATAATAAAGAAAAAGGAAAAGAAAAGAAAAAGAAATGCAACTGGCTTGTGAAACAAGAGCATCCTTCTGGGAAGCAGGCCATGGAGTTGACGGCAATGGCAGGTAAAGGGCCCGGCACCATGCACGCCCATGTCTGGAAGGCAGTTATGCTTGGACAGGGTTTAGGTCAACAGGAAGCACCTACAGCTGGCTTTCTTGAGCTTACTCTGGGGCATTCCTTTGTTTCTTGAATAGAACAGCAGGCAAAACGGCCCTCACTACTTAAGCTCCTATTTCGTTCTCCCTTTAGCCACGTGCAGTTGTGTTTATGTAAGTTTTACGTGCTTATGACGTGAACTCTGTTGGCAGGAACTTACCAATGTTACTTCACCTCCATTTGCCTTCCCTCGATGGCTGGAGAGCCGTGTGAGTGTGTTCTAGGACTCAGCCTGTCCAGTATGAGTCACAGCTATGTGATCTTGCCACTGACTAGGTCATACAGGCCGGGGTGCTGATTTTCAGGTCCTTCCACCTTAAAAATAGTACCTGTCATTCAGTGATTCTCAGTCACAAGAGGCCCTCAGAGGCTCTACAGCCAACAAATGTGGTTAGTTTGTCCTTTTTTTTTTTTTTTTTTAAGATAGTTGATGTATTCATTTTCTATTGCTGCTGTAACACATTACCACAAATTTAGTAACTTTAAAACAACACTAATTTATTACCTTACAGTTCCAGAGGTCAAAAATCTGCAACGGTTCTCACTGGGCTAAAATCAAAAGCCGTGTTCCTTTCTGAAGTTTCCAGGAAAGAATCCCTTTCCTCGCTTTCCCCGGTTCTAGAGGCCGCTCACGTTCCTTGGCTTGTGGCTCCATGCCTTCATCTTCAACATCAGCAATGTTGCATCTCTGTGCCTGGCTTCCATAGTCACATCTCCCTCTGATGCCTCCTTCTCCCACCTCTCCTCTTCCACTTTTAAGGGCCCTTGTGATTACACTGCACCCATCCAGATATTCTAGGCTGGTCTCCCTGTTTTAAGGCCAGCTGATTAGCAAGCTCAAATCCATCCGCAACCTTCATTCCTCTTTTCCATGTAACTTAACGTATTCAGATTCCAGAGTGAAGATGTGTACATCTTTGGGGGTCATTATTCTGCCTACCACAGTTGCCCACATTTTTCTTTTTGATTTTTTTAAACATAATATCTAGCTTTCTACCTTTTCTTAAACAAAAATCTGGCAACACAGGACCCACATTCTTGCCTAATGTGCCCCATTACAGTATGGCAACGATGCACTTGGATTGAGGGGCTCCCTGTTTGGCCCAGGCCCCACCCTGCCTTACTGCACCCCCACACAATGCCCGGAGTAGGTTGCATCAGGCGGTCAGTTATCCCATCAGACGCGCTTCATTCATTTGCATTTACCCCTGGCCTTATCACCCTTTGAGCCTGTAGGACCTCCTTGAAATTATTAGGAAAACCCAACTCTACACTTTTGCTATCTGTTTACATCGGAAATAGTACAGAGTACTGCATGCCACTGGTGCACACCCACATGTGATACAGGAGAGGGGAGCTCAGGGTTATCTCTAACCCAGGCATGCACAGCAGTGGAGAACCGACTGTCACTCAGGGCCGGTCCCTGGGGAGGCATGAATGAGTCAGATATGTTTATATTAGTGAAAACTGCCAGTAAGGACACCATCTATAGTGTGCCAGGGGCTGTGATCCATGCTTCTAATTCTATTTCACTGAATCCTCACAGCCACTCAATGAGATTCATGCTATTGTTTAGCTTTTCCCATACCCCCATGGCAACTGTGGCACAGAGAAGTTAAGTAAGTTGCACCAGGTCACACAGCTGAAGTGTAACAGAGTTGGGATTCAAACGTGTTATTCTGATTCCAGAGTCTGCGCTTTGGCTCCTGTAGGTTCTGTCTCTAGAAGGAAAAAAATATCTGCGGTTTGAAACTTTTGAGGGGTTGGACTTGGGAAGAAAAGCTAGACCCAGAGGATCGTTCTGCCAAATCTCCAGAATGGACTTGAGTCCCTCTGAGAATCCAGGTTCACACAGGAAGCCTCCAGAGCAGGAACAAAGGCCCTCCATAAGGGGACGCTGCAGTTTTGTGAAATTCTGGCCTTGAGTTGTTTAAGACAGACTTCCTAAATCACAAGCCTGACCGTCAGGGAGCACAAGACCCTGGTGAGACGACCTGAAATCTACATTAGATAGCAAAGAACAATGGCAGGGCTGAGGGGGATGAAACAGGGGAAGTCTGTTTGTAAGAATCTGGCGCTTCTGTTGGCTAGTCACACGTTAAATTTAGAGCTATGAGCCTATGGAGTCTCCTTGGTTTAAAGACAAAGTGGACCTTCCAGTTCCAGTAAGGGCAGGATAAGCCAATGCTCTGAAGAGGCCTCATGAAACAGCTGGGAATGAATAGGGGCTGGGCTCAGGGAACATAAGCTATTGGCACGTGTTCAAACTATCCCCACCTGAGTTACGTTTGGGGTTTCTGCCTGTGATAAAAAGTATTCCAATTTTCTGCTAAATGCAAATAGAGTCACTATTTGTCACAACAAGTAAGGAGTAGGAAATTCTGCTTTAGGGGAGCAGATGAAACTCTGTAGGAGGAAAAGAGACGAAGGCATCAGTATAATGGGGTGAGAACTCTGCGACTGGGGATCCCACATGTTTCCATTGCCAGGGGCAGTCCCAAAGTCTGCCTGCCATCCCAACATATCACAGGCAGCATCCCTTCCACTTCCAAAAACACCCTAGTTTGGCAGATCACATGTACCATCACCCTCTGATATTCCATGAAAGCTTTTCAGAATAAATTCTTGATATCAGATTATTTTTATTTTATTTGTTTTATTTTTTTGAGATGGAGTCTTGCTCTGTCGCGCAGTCTGGAGTGCAGTGGTGCAATTACAGCTCACCACAACCTCCGCCTCCCAGGTTCAAGCAATTCTCCTGCCTCAGCCTCCCGAGTAGCTGGGACTACAGGCGTGTGCCACCACATCCAGCTAACTTTTGTATGCCCCATCTCTACTAAAAATACAAAAAAGATAATTTGTTTCTTTTGCTTGGGTCTTCAAAGAGAGGTGAACTGAAAATTAATCTGCCACTGAGAGGAGCATGGACTAAAAGGAAGCTCTAGAAATTGTCTGGGGGGTGGAAATGAACTTGTAGCATCTCCATGTCAGATATGTCAGACACAGGACAGACATGTAACACGAGCAACTTCGTGTGTCAGCAAAAGCATGTGAAGTGGGATGTTAAGTTTTATCAGTCCATTTTAAAGATGAGGAAACTTTAAAAGGGGCTCAAGGTTGGACACTCAGCTGATGGCATTGCTTGAGTAGAATACAAGCCTAGGACCTCCTCATCTGCCAGTCCTTGACTCTTCCTTACTCCAGCTTACCTCCTTTTCCCCCTTGAGACTGTTTAGACAAATTAAAGAATGGTCTATGTATGTGGAAGAGTTGGGGTTTTGGTTGCAAGCAACAGAACCTAACTCTGTGCAACCTGAGCAACAAAGTTACTTGTTGGAAGGATATAGAGGCATTCGCATACTCAAAAGGACAGTTTTTAAGAGCAGGCTTGGAACGTGGAGGAGCCAGGCAGCTCCAGGTTCATAGCAGGAGCAATTCAGGCTTCCTTGAGGCCCCAGGCTGGAATGAATGGAAGCTTGTGGTCATTTTCCTCCCTTATTTTACTCTTTTCCTCCACCACCTCCACCTCCCACCTGTAACTCAGCCTGACCCAGCCAAGCTCTGCAGCCCTTAGCAGGTATCTTTCTACATGCAGGATACAACTGATACACAAAACTCATAGAGCATTAGATTGCTAGGCTTAATTATTTTTAATTAGAGAAAAATGTATGCAAACCAAGGATCATCATTTTAGAAGAACTCAAAAGCAAAATATCCTGTCTTTCCTAATAAATATGGTTGAAAAGATCTGCTCTAAAATATCGATAATTCATTTCGTAACATTTCTGTCCTTGAAAAGTGCATCTTTTGGTGGAAAATCTTAGTGTCAGACAGATCTGGTTTCAAAGCCCACATTTTACCTCTGATGAACTGTGAGGCCTTGAAAAAGCATTTGGTCCCCCCAAGCCTTTCTTTTCAATCTATAAAGTGTATGTACGACTCTACCCCCGTTTCACAAACAGCAGTTACGAGGGCTATGTGACGTCATACACACATGGACCTATGCTCTCTTTTTGCCAAGCCCTTGAAGCCTTGTGGAAGGGTTGGTAGACAAATTACATGCAATCAGAATGCGCCCACTTCTCAAACCTACTCTGAGCCTCTCATCTATGCTGTTCTCATTTGCTGCAAGCCACTTCATCTTAGGGACGTGCTTGCACTTTCTGGACCCACAGCTCTTCCTTGTGGAGAGGCAACTGAAGTCGGTCACAGGTGGCTTTGCTGACTGGAGATAAATTTCATTTGCTTTCTTTTCTGGCACCCCTTCCCACCCCCCAGAAACCTTGCCACCTTCCAGCTCGCCAAGGAAGAAGACAAGGATTTTTCTATTAAGTTGAGAAGCCTGTTACCCCCTGTCCGGCCCCCAGCCCCCACTCCACCCCCTTTGCTGGCACCTGGGGAGTTTCCCTTCACAGCAAAGCTCTCTGGGTTCAGGCTGCCAAAATCAAAAATAGGGCAGCCAGGGAGGGGAGGTTTGACAGGAAGTCCAAATAAGTACTTCCTCCTACCCACCTTTGAACTTCTGAGGCACCTCAACTAAAATAGCCGAGCAAGAGACACAGAGAAAGGGGATGAAAGAGTTTTTTTAAAAGAATGAAATTGTCAACTGGAAGGAAGTGGAAAATATTGCTTTTCGTTGCCTTGCACAGGACGGCCGGCTCATGTTTTCCCCGTGCCATCTCCCAGGGTGGGGGAGGTCAGAGCTGTGTCCAGGCTTGGGGGCAGGGAGCTCAGTGACTGTCCAGGTAGAGCGGAGTGTGGCCTGCAGGATAGCTCCTATGGGGTTGCTGCGCGGCCCCCTCCCCAGCCTCCCACCCACGGCCTGTAGGAGTGCTGTGAGCGCTGGCGCTTTGCATGGAGGATGCGTTGCATGGGAGGCAGGTCTCCCCCCACCTGCACACTCTTTCTGAGGCCGGCTTGCCGAGTTCTGTGCCTTCCTGTATGGCTGCTGGAGTGTCCAGCAGAGCAGTCAGGACCCCTTCCTGGCTCTGCTCGCTCCACCGGACTCTCCCACGTCGTGGAGCCCTTTGCCATCCACAAGGATCCCAGGCATGGAGGGTGCTCCCACTGCCTGCCTTAAGGATGGAGGGAAAACTGCCCCCTCTCCCTGTGAGGATGACAGCTGCAGCCTTTGCTCCCATGCAGGCCCTCCAGAAAGTTCCAAAAGCAAGGCACTTCAGCCTCTGGTGATAAATCTGAGATGTTAAAAAGTTGGTAGGAATGAGGCTGGGTGGACACGGGCGAGGACATCCTCCGATTGCCTGCGGTATCTGTCCCACGTCAGCATCCTCTCTGGGCCACATGCCACCACCTTATTCTCTCTCCCATGGTCAGGACCCTCTGTCCAAGTCAAATTCAAATAAGCACTTCCTCCCACCCACGTTCTAACTTCTTGTGTTCCTCTCCTAAGAAGGTCAGCACATTCTTGTCTGTAAAGTCCCTGCTTTCCATTCTCCCCGTCCCCTAAGCATCAGCTCCCCAGACTCTTCCCCCAACCCCACACACAGAAGCTGCAACTTCCAAGTCTCTTCTAAGGAATTGTGCGTTTCTCTCACCTCTGTAATTAGCTGTGAAGGAAGGCAGTTATCTGCCCACCTGATTCTGCTGTGGGTCAGATGGAAAGGGAGGGAGCTGGGAGTCTGGACGTGGCAGGTGGGGTGGGGAGGAGATTCAGGCGATGCTCTGGGCTGCAGTTTGCTGCTACCACATCCACTGTTCCTTCCTAAGTTCTCACAATCTGACACAGCCCTC
Source organism: Mandrillus leucophaeus (assembly GCF_000951045.1). Lineage (NCBI taxonomy): Eukaryota > Metazoa > Chordata > Mammalia > Primates > Cercopithecidae > Mandrillus > Mandrillus leucophaeus. The sequence goes on from NW_012109308.1 coordinate 620,955, forward strand.
CCTGCAGGTACTGCTTTCTTGTCCACAGCCTCCACTGGTTGTGCAGTAAAGATTCCTATCCCTTGACCAGACACGGTGGCTCACACCTGTAATCCTAGTACTTCGGGAGGTCAAAGCGGGTGGATTGCCTGAGCTCAGGAGTTCAAGACCAGCCTGGGCAACAAGGTGAAACCCCATCTCTACTAAAAATACAAAAAATTAGCTGGGCGTGGTGGCATGCACCTGTCGTCCCAACTACTCGGAAGGCTGAGGCAGGAGAATTGCTTGGATCCGGGAGATGGAGGTTGCAGTGAGCGGAGAGGATACCACTGCACTCCAGCCTGGATGACAGAGTAAGACTCCGTCTCGAAAAAACAAACAAACAAACAAACAAAAACAAAAACAAAGAACCAAGAAAAAGAAAAACCATTCCTATCCCAGGAGCCCTGTTTCTGTGTAGGGGCAGAATTGTCTTTTTTTTTTTTTTTTTTGAGAGGGAGTCTTGCTGTGTCACCCAGGCTAGAGTGCAGTGGCGCCATCTCAGCTCGCTGCAACCTCCACCTCCAGGGTTCAATCAATACTCCTATCTCAGCCTCCCCAGTAGCTGGGACTGTAGGTGCTCATGCCACCACACCTGGCTAATTTTTGTATTTTTAGTAGAGACAGGGTTTCACCATATTGATCAGGCCAGTCTTGAACTCCTGACCTCAGATTATCTGCTCACCTTGGCCTCCCAAAGTGCGGGGATTGACCCACCACATGACTCCCAGGCATGACCCACTGTGCCCAGCCCCCAGAACGTTGTTTTTATTCTGCCCAGAGATTGTTTGCCTTTCCCCAAATCTTGAGGTATGCATCGCAAAGCCTAACAAGGCCTCTGTAACCTTGTTCCTTCATAAGTGCCGAGTTCTCCACCTGGTTGGGGGGAGGGAGAGAGACATGGGCAAGGGTATCCCCACCACTGCTTCAAATTACTGTGCGCTACTGGATCCCCGCCCTCTGCTCTGCTTCATGCTTGAAGCCAACAGACAGATGCTGTACACCCAACTGCTGCCCCTGGCCTCCATGGTCATGGCAGCCCCTCTGTCGGGGGCTGTACCCAGAGGCTGCTGTCATGGCCACCCCATTTTGGAGGTGAGGGGCCTGCAGCTGAGCCTGCACAGGGTCACACTGGTTCTTCTGGTCTCCTGAGTCTCTCTTGGGGGCTAACTAGCCCAGTCTCCGGAACTTCAGGAACCCGCCAGCCAGAGACAGGAGATGTGAAACTCGTGAGTGTTGAGAAATCAGCAAGGCCTGGGGAAGAGGCAAGGCTCCAGGCCTGAAGCAACACGCTTCCCCTTGCACCAGCTGCCCTTTCTGAGGAATGGGCTTGTGGTTCTGTGGGGAGGGGACACCAAATGCCCGCCTCATGCAGAGTGCTGCACCCTTTACTGAGCTTGTTCAGATCGACAACCTCTCTTTCTCCTCACCAGAGGCCAGAGAGAAGAAACTGCTCAGGTTCTGGAGACAGACTGGGTTTGAATCCCAAGTCTACTTTGGGCAGTTTCTGTAACATCTCAGAGCCTTAAGGTGTCAAATGGCCAAGGACAGGGGCTCTGGACTCAGATCAACTTTGGAAGCGTCCTGGATGCACCCTCTACTCTGGATTCAGAGGGCAAGTAGTTCACCTCTTGGAGCCTCAATTTTCTCTTCTGCAGAGTAGGAGCCATAATAGTGCCAACAATTAAGACAGTCAATAAGAAGTTCTTAGCTTGTGCTCTCTGACGCATAGGAAGAGCTCAAGGCATCATGTCTCTTATGTTTCTCAAAGTCACCATTATTGTCATCCAGGTTTCTTAGCTGCTTTGTCTGTCTTCCAAATGAGCTCCGTGGATCCTCCATCTTGGCCACATTAATTAGATAATTCTTTCTAAAGGAGCCTAATATTTAGCGATACCTTCATTACAACTGCTTTTCTGTAGATTTTTCTTATCCTGAGTGGGGTGAACATCATTAAAAAAATTAGGCCAGTCTTGGTGGCTTACACTTATAATCCCAGCGCTTTGTAATGCCAAGATGGGAGGGTCGCTTGAGACCAAGAGTTCAAGACCAGCCGGGAAAACAAAGCAAGACTCCATCTCCACAAAAGAGTAAAAATAAAAAAATCAGCCGAGCATGGTGGTGCATGCCTGTACTCCCAGCTACTTGAGAGGCTGAGGTGAGAGGATCACTTGATCCCAGGAGTTCGAGGTTACAGTAAGCTATAATTGTGCCACTGCATTCCAGGTTGGGCAATAGAGGGAGACCCCATCTTTAAACAAAAAAACAAAAGCAAATAAAAAGAAGAAATGAAAATAAAGTAAAATTGCTTCTACTTTTAAGGATGATCTGGAATGTTCCTTTTCATAGGTGGCATGTGTTTTGAGAGATAGAGAGAGAGAGAGAGAGAGATTGATTGATCCAGGTCAGGAATGCCCTCCCTTTCACTCCATCCTCCACAGCCCTGCTTAAATCCCAGTTAATTCCATGACATCTTCTGTGTTTACTCTACTTCAAAGTGATTTCTCTCTCTCTTTCTCTTCAAATGGCTTTTTATTGTTCACTGCTATGCTAGTGATTTGAAAGACCAGGTGACCTCTCACCCATGACGGAGCTTTTGTACAGCAGGGCTGTGCTTTATACAGAATGATCAGCTACCAAGAGCTCTTAGATGCAGCCCAGGAGCAATGGCTCATGCCTGTAATCCCAGCACTTTGGAAGGCTGAAGCGGGTGGGTCACCTAAGGTTGGGAGTTCGAGGCCAGCCCGACCAACTGGGATAAACCCCGTCTCTACTAAAAATACAAAAGTAGCTGGGTGTGGTGGTACATGCCTGTAATCCCAGCCACTCAGGAGGCTGAGGAAAGAGAATCGCTTGAAACTGGGAGGCAGAGGTTGCGGTGAGCCGAGATGGCACCATTGCACTCCAGCCCAGGCAACAAGAGTGAAACTCTGTCTCAAAAGAAAAAAAAAAAGAAGAAAGAAGGGAAAGAAAGAAGGAAAGAAAGAAAGAAAGAAAGAAAGAAAGAAAGAAAGAAAGAAAGAGAGAGAGAAAGAGCTCTTAGGTGTGAGGCCCTGCAAGGAACAAATGGCCTGGGCTACCTTCACTGATGCCCTCAGCACCTTCTAAGGTGAGGCTAACACCAGCTCACATTGATGAGTTGGTGCTGGGCCTGGAGTAAAATGTGTATTTCATTTAAGCTGCCCACCAGCTTGTGAGGCCAGTGCATTACAGTGACTGCGGGGCTCCTCAGTGTGTGTATAAGACAGAAACTGTGCATGGCCAAAGCTATGCTTGAAAACCCTCAGGGAGGCACCACCTCAAGGACCAACATAACATCACTTAGTAAGGGCAACAGCCTTGGAACAGATGACTCTGTGTGTGTGTGTGTGTGTGTGTGCACGTGCGTGTGTGTGTAGCATTAGATGAAGTAGTAACTTATGTTTAGAGGTTGCCTTATTGCACAAATATAGTTACTTTTACACACTGGACTCACCCTCTGCCAATAAGTTGTTCAATTATGAGAAATAAACAATGTCTGAAACTAAGAAAACAGCAGATTCTCACCTCCTATCTCCAGGGAATGTGCTCTTTGGCTAGAATATATGGCAGAATCAATAGTGAATAAAATATACTGTGGAAAGGCCGGGCGCGGTGGCTCAAGCCTGTAATCCCAGCACTTTGAGAGGCCGAGATGGGCGGATCACGAGGTCAGGAGATCGAGACCATCCTGGCTAACACGGTGAAGCCCCGTCTCTACTAAGAAATAAAAAAAAAAAAAAAATAGCCGGGCGAGGTGGCGGGCGCCTGTAGTCCCAGCTACTCGGGAGGCTGAGGCCGGAGAATGGCGTGAACCCGGGAGGTGGAGCTTGCAGTGAGCTGAGATCCGGCCACTGCACTCCAGCCTGGGCTACAGAGCGAGACTCCGTCTCAAAAAAAAAAAAAAAAAAAAAAAAAAAATATATATATATATATATATATACTGTGGAAACAATAGTGAATGGAATATATGACACTATCAATAGCAATCGTTAAGTTTTTTTTTCTTTTTAATTTTTCTTTTTAGGTTTGTCTAGTTAAATGCATCTAAGTTTTATGTGTATATGAAGAATCACTGTTTTCCTATTATACAGATTTGGAAACTGAGATTCCCAGCTTTTAAGTCCTTGCCTAAGGTTGCATAGCACAGAAACAGTCACTTAAGAAACTGAGCCCTGTCTGCACAGTGCAGCACTTTGTTCAGCCCTGGGTGTCTGACTCACTCATTCCTTGAGGACCCTCTCATGACAACTGTAAATAGGCAGCTGAAAGAATCCCAGTCTTTGATGGAGGGAGGGGAAGGTGGTTGGAAAGCATTAAAAGACCACGCTCCAGCAGTTCACTGATGCGGGAAATTGTCCGTATTTCAGGTCAACCATCAGCATAGATTTTGGTCTGCAAAGCCCCCGCTGAGCAAGAATGCAGTGTAGACATATGGGTGCCCAGAGTTTAAAGGAAAAATACTCGGACTCACATCGGAGTTTAAGACCCCTTCATTGCCTCTCCTACTGGGCTGGAGTGACTGGAGTCAGTGGGGAATTACCAACCCCGGGGCTGTCTCTGCATCTCAAGCCCCCAGAGCTGGGCTTCCTTGTTTACTTATTTAGAGCCCAGCAGAGGAAGTGGTAAAGGAAACTAGCTGAGTCGTTTTCTGAGAAGAGACCATATTTGTTCGCAGAGGAAGTCGTTGCTTTCTGGGATCTGGCTACGGCAGAAAAGACATCGGCTCCACAACAACGGTGTTCCACAGGGTAGCAGGGAGTTGGAAGAGCCAAGAACGCCTCCGAGCTCTGGATTTGAGCTTCTCGGCCCATGGGTGCAGCGCTCATGCTCAGCTTGTGAGCTTCCTCCTGGGAGAGCAGCCATGGCACTGAGGAATGTACCCTTTCGCTCAGAGGTCCTGGGCTGGGACCCTGACAGCCTTGCTGACTATTTCAAGAAGGTGAGCCTTGCTCTTGTGTGAGTGGTCATGATGATAGTGCCCTTCGTGGGCTGAACTGAGGCTTGACAATGGAATTGGGACACAATGTGGGAGGTGTATAAGATAGCAATGGAACCCTATGGCAACTTTACTGGTTGAGTGAGCGCCATATAGACGGCTGAGTTTTCCTGGCAATGAGTTCTGGAGAGAAGGATGTGAGCAGGAGCCCTCAAATGAGTATGTGCCTATTATGTGCTAGGGTTTGAATTCAGTGTTTCACAGGCACCATCCCATTTAATGCTCCCTACTCTCCTGTGAGGTCAGCATTGTTATCCCCTTGACTCAGCTGTAAAGTCAGCTCAGGGAACTGAAATGGTCCGAAGCCCTAGGGACCACATGTGATAGAGGCAAGTTTCAAGTCACACCTATCTGGTTTTAAAGTCCATGCTCTGAGATGCAGAGAACTGTTGCAACTGCTAATGAGATCAACGCTCCTTACTAGAAAGGGGCGACATGGCGTCCTGGAGGCGGGAGAAAGAATAGGCAGGGTGGGAGGGCTGGTTAGAGGACCAAGATGAGCAGGTGCCAGACACGGCAGGTTAGAGGACTAAGATGAGCAGGTGCCAGACACGGCATTTAGGCTTTCACTGCTCACAACCCTGAGGGGGGTCCTCAAGCTCCTGCTTGGGGCAGAGTCTCCTTGGAGCTTTACGAGAGTCTTGTGAAGCAGGCCAGAAAACTGATATAAGCCCCAATTTATAGCTATGAAAACTGAGGCCCCTAGAGGGGAAGAGGCTTGTGGCAGTGCTGGGACCAGAATGTTGCTGTCCTGTCTTCTGGGCTTAGAGGAAAGATTGAAGGATCCCTGTGCTTGGTCATTGGCAGAAGGGGACGACACATCTGCTTGGGCAGATCTCAAGCCACATGACTTAGTTAGTGTCCCTCTACCCTGACCATGCGGTAAGATGCCTTGTGAGAGACATTTAAGCTTCTAACACCTCATCCCTGCAGGCTGGCATCAGATTCTGTTGACATTCCAGACTGTCATAAAGATGAGATTGTAAAGCTAAGATGGTAGAAGTCATCTAACTCAGCTTCCTGTTTTTCCTGGGGAAATTGAGATTCAAGCGGGTAGACGAGGTTCCCTAGGACATATAGCCAAACCTGGAGTCTACGCAGTTCCAAGGCATTTATAGTCACAGCTGTTCTACCCCAATCTGAAGAAGAAAATGCGAACATGTTAAACTAGGTGTGGTATGGTAGGGGTGCAGCTCACAGATCCTGTTTTGTTTTGTTTTGTTTTGTTTTGTTTTGTTTTGTTTTGCCATATTTAGTGCTTTCATTTCTGTTATTTTCCTTCTGCAAGGTCATCATAAACTCAGGTTTCAGCAAATGTTGTTGCACAACTGGTTTTTTGAAGGTTGTTTCTAAATATCTTTCTCAAATATAGACCAAAGAAGATAGGGCAACAAGGTAAAACTTGCCAAGAGGGAATAAAGTGGCATGTTACTTTGGTAAAGGAAAAAGAAAGGAATTGAGAATTATGAAGAGAAAGACTTGAGATGGGCTGAGAGGCACAGACAGGCCTGACTTTCAGGTGTGACCAGGAGAATTACACAATCCAATTGAGCAACAGAGAACTGATCCCTGAAACGCCCGTCAGTACAGGGAGATGGACCATGGGTCAGGGATGTTATCGGAAGACGTCTGTGCCTGAGCTGGGGGAAGGGAGAGTTTTCTTCCTGGATATCTCAGACCCCAGGACAAATCTATGGCATCCAAGCAGGTTCCTTCTTCTGGCATAAATGGACTGAGGGGAGAAACTAGGAGACTGAGGTGAATCTGTGATCCTGGAAGTCCTAATCTCTCCACAGACTTGGATAGAAACCCTTCAGATTCTGAGTACCTCAGCCCCCTGAAAGAAAATACCAAATGAATGGACCTCAGAGTTGTTTAGGAATGGATCTCAGCCATCAATCATGACATGTAAAGGATTGATCTGCAGATGCAAACTCTACCCAAGTAGTGGGGTCCGACCTCTCCTGGAGACGCCTCCCTTGGAGATACCTCCTGAGTCAGCTCTGGAGTCAGACACACCTTGCCATGGCTCTGCCACCTGCTAGCTTGGCGACTTTCCCATAGTTGCTTTGCTTCTCTGTGCCTCAACTTCGTCATCAGTGAAATAGAGATACGAACAGTAACTAACTCCATGGGCTGGTTGTGAGAATTAAAGGAAATGATGGGTGTAAGGCACTCAGCAGACAGATGGGTCCTAATGCATGTTCCATCTGCCCTTTTTCCTTCTCTATTAACTGGCTCCTAGCTGGGGATACCAATGCAGACTGCTGGGATTTTGTGTCTTCTTGTCTCTGATATGGGTACCTCATCCTGTGTCTGGAATATAAGCTCCTGAGGACTGAGACCATGTTGTATATTTGTTCAATCTGTCCAATTCCTTTTGACTTGCAGGAGAACATCTTTGGGTCATGCAGTGGAGAGGCACTGGCTCAGAGCTATGTGTCCTAATCCCAGGTGGGGTCCCAGCTGGTATCCCAGCACACTGTGTGACCTTAGACCAACCTCTTTGCCTCTAGAGGCCTCAGTCTTCCTTACTACAAATCCAGGTAACTTTTCTGGACCACTTTATGCTTCTTAAAAATACAGATTTGAGGCCCACAAGCCCAGATCTTGCTGGAGCAGAATCAAATGCCTGGGTCCCAGTCTGCAGGACTCTCTGCTGATCTAGACACAAAGTTAGCACTCTTCAAAATCATCTGGTTTATCTGATAATGATAACAGTGAGAATGATGAATTAAAGGCAGTTGACTCTTCTGAGAACCACTTACCCCCCACTGCCTGTAGATAAAGGGGATACCAGGGCTCTGTAGACGCGACGTGCTTTCAATATCAACTTTCAAGTCAGCTTTCTGAGTGTGATATTCATCCCACCCTTCCAAGCTAAGACGTCACAACAATTGTATTTATTCTTTGGATTGGTCAGCTATAAGATAAAAAGATGGTTTAAAATGTGCTCCAAAAGAAGGCTGCCCCAAACCATGAGGCCCCTCCTTGTGAGGAGAACCTGGCATCCTCAAGGAGAAACACTTAACCTTAAATGCTCCACCTCAAAGCAGCAAGCTGAGAGATACTTCAAATGTGAACATTTATGCTGTTGAGGACAAGTTGAAACCAGCATTTCATATGATTGCTGATTGGTTTAGGAAAATAACCAAGGTCTTAAAAATGCTCATTCATATGGATACTATGTAACTCTGTTCTGAGATTCTGACTTAAACAATTTATCTCAAAGAGGGAGGAAAAAGTTTTGCAAAATAGTATCCATGATGGTCTCTATGTTGATTGGGATGATGTACTGCAAACAAATGAAGCTGCGTTTTCATTTGCTCATTTTACTTACCGTATATAAGTTATACTGATACTAAAAGGGGAATATTTCTGAAAGAGACATTAAAGCCTGTTCTGAAACCTGTCACCTAAAATCCATGGAACCTCATGCAAGTTACTTGCTGTCTGTGTCTCTCATTCCCCATCTGCAAAATGTGAGGGTAAAATGATTGAAGACTAGTTTAACCACTTGGACCAGTGCCTGCCATACAGAAAGCTTGCGATAATTGTTAGCCATTTTTATTATCATTATTGAAATAGCAGTTTGGTAAATAAATGTCCAGCAATAAGGGAATGATTAAATAATGTTGTGGTCATTAAAATATTGTTTAAATTGAGTTTGCATAACACTAGGCAGTGTTTATATTATCCTTTCAGGTAATTTAAGAGAAAAAAAGTCAGGATAATGAGATTGAATCTAAATCATAACCTCAATTATGTTTAGAAACATGCTAGGAAGAAAGCATTGAAAGAAACACTGAGGTTGTCTCTGGGCATCGAGACAATGGATGGTATTTCTTTTCTTCTTTCAGCCCCTCTCTACCTTCCTGAGGAGCATAGGGCAGAGCTCTGCATGCCTTGAAGACAGTCTTTCTGGAAGGGTTGGCCCCGAAGCCTTAGAGCAAGGCAATTTCTCCATTTCAGGCAGTCCCAAGGGGGTAGTGAAAGCGAGGCTGAGGTGGGGACTGGGCCCTCTGTTAGCCAAGGGAGGGCAGTGGGGAGCCTGGCTAGCCACAAGTACCGCAAAGTGCTAAGTTTCTGGGGCAGACAAGGGAGAGGAACCAATGGTATGAGCCTGCCCGTCAGTGACAACACCTTCCTCTTCTCTTTGCAGCTCAACTATAAGGACTGTGAGAAGGCAGTGAAGAAGTACCACATCGATGGGGCTCGCTTCTTGGTAAGCTCTGGCTAGTCCAACACACTGAAACCAAGACTGTTCGGCACTTTTCCCCACGGCTGCAGGGCCAACTGGCCTACCCTTTCCCCGGGGAGACCCATGGTCAACGCCTGTCTTTAGGATCCCCACACAGCCCTTTGCCTTCTCCAGAAATTTGGTAGGGCCCCCTCTCTCACCACCTCTCAGGATCCTACCATCCAGAACCCCTCTCTGATCTTCCACGTCCACTTTAAAGAGGAATCCAAGTATAGTAAAAAAAAAATCTGGAAAATCTATTTAAATGCCATCCATCCTTTGAAAAGCCCAAGGGGAAGAAGGATCATATGGGCGAACAGAAGCTTCTCACCTCCCATTTCTCACTCTGGAGCACATACTCATGAGTGAAATAAAGGATGGCATCACCCTCATTGTTTCAATTACTTCCTTCTTTCTCACTACCAGATTCATAAAGCTGATATTGTATCAAACACACATGTGATATGGCTGTCTCCACTGTATTATACTTCAAAAAGCTTGAAGTCTAAGACCAAGGTGCAGATGTATATTAAAGACTAAGCCATTAAAGGGAAAATGATGCAGCTTTAATGGTGGGGACAGAGGTGCTAGGTTGTGGTAGAGGAGGTGGTTTGAGCATTTTCCCTGAAATGACACCTTTGCCCACGGGTTAAGAAAGACCCTGACGGCACCAAACCATCCTTTCTGGGAACTTTTCTTTACTCTTTGAAAACAAGACTTCAAGGGTCTCATGGGGGTAGATGTTCCTAATTTAAATTCAGAGTGAGGACAATAAGCTAAGTTGTGTCTCCCTGTAAGACATTGTCAGTAAGGGAACTTGACCATGAGACTTCAGGCCATTTGGACGAGACCAGAGAGATCACAGCCCCAGCTTGCCCCCAGAGAACACCAATCCATTTCTTCTATTACATCTCTGCTACCAACATCTTCTTGAATTCCTTCAGTGATGGTGAGCTCGCCACTACCCACAGCCATCTGGCCCTTTCTAGGCAGCTCTCAAGTCTTACGCGGAAACTAACCTGTACTCCTATTGGTCTGAGTTTTGCTTCCAGGTGCCATGTAAGACATGTCTACTCACTGTCCACCTAAATCATTCATTCATTTGCCTATTGGTTCACTTGACAAGCAGTTTCCTGAGCTGCTTTTACATACTGGAGAGCATTATAGGTGGTGGGGATAGAGAAACGGTTAAGATGCGATTTCTGCCTTCTAGAAACTTGTTTTATAGCAGAAACGTATGTTCAGAAAGGTTTCCAACTACCTCATTTGCAGATGAGGAAACACATGCAGAGCTGTGATGTGATTTGTTCTATGTCACAGACCTCATAATTGAACTAAACCATACACTTAATTTAGTCTAATACCATTTGAGTTTTTAACAATATTTTTTTACTCGTAGTGAGATTTGAGTCAGTAGAATTCCTAGAGTTTTAGTGCTATTCTTGCAAATTACTGCTAAACCCAAATATTTCATTCTGGTGCTATTAGCACTGAGAACAGAGACTTATCACAGTTGAACGGAAAGGGAGGAAGACATCTTTGCAGATGGTGCCTGCGAGGCCCTGTTGCCTCGGACACAGGGTCTTCCTCAGGGTCACCCTGAGCAAGCACTTGCCCTCTCTCAGCCTGCCTTGCTTCCTACCCTGTTGACTGAGCACAGTGGACTGGGTCATAGTGGGTGATGACCCCTGCCGGCTCTGTGATTCCCCACAACAGTCCCAGTGGGAGTGTCAGGCCTGGTAGAACAGGGTTGTTTGAGAGATAGTATCTAGGCAGCTATGTTTCCTCTGCTCCAATCAGTCCTCTCTCAGTTCTTCAGACAATGTGGCACATTGTGTTCATTGTATGAAGAGGAGGAAGTGGAAAGTAGGGTGATAGGAACCAGAAGAAAGGAAGCAGAATCCAGTGCCTGTCCCAGCAACTGGGAGATGTAAAGGCAGCTTCTGCTGAAACCCACCCTCCACCACAGGTGTGCTGGATACAACTGGGGATGCTTGATCTAAGCTCTAATTACTCATCTATCACCCTTTCCAGCTCTGTAATTCCAGGGCCACTCTGCTATTGAAGGCAAAAGTGAAAGGCCCTAGTTATTTTTCTAACTTCCTTCCTTCCTTCCTCCCTTCCTTCCTTCCTTCTTTCCTTCCTTCCTTCTTTCCTTCCTTCCTCCCTCCCTCCCCTCCCTTGTCCTCCCCTCTCCTCTTCCCTCTTTTCCCTTCCCTTTCCTTTCCTTCCCTTTCTTCTTTCTTCTCCCTCTCTCTTTCTTTCCTTCCTTCCTTCCCTCTCTCCATCTCTTTCTCTTTCTTTCCTTCTTTCTTCTTTCCTTCCTTCCTTTTGTTTCTTTTCTTTCTTTCTTTTCTTTCTTTCTCTTTCTTTCTTTCTTTCTTTCTTTCTTTCTTTCTTTCTTTCTTTCTTTCTTTCTTTCTTTCTTCTTTCCTTCCTTCCTTTTCTTTCTTTTCTTTTCTTCTTTCTCTCTCTCTCTCTCTCTCTCTGTCTCTCTCTCTCTCCCTTCTTTCTTTCTTTCTTTGCCATTTTTGTTTTCCACTGAAAAGGATAGATCCTTATCTGGTAGAAGCTATGCTTCTACAAGGTATAAAAAGAAGAGAAAAGGAGCTTGAGACCTGTGTCAGTTGGGAAGGCATGTGATCCATGTTGCAGAAACCTGACCACAGTGGCCCAATCAAATAAGGGTCAGTCTGTTTCAAGTAATAATAAATGTATAGGGGGGTGCTTGGCGATGGTGAAGGAAGTCATCAAGAACCCAGCCTTCATCTAACCTATGGAAAAGCCTGTGGCTTCTGTCCTAACAGTTATGAGTTGGCCACTTCACCTCTAGGCATCATATCTCCAGGGAGATATGAAAGAAAGGCAGGGAGGAGGGGAGAAAGGCAAAGAGGAGAAGGTGTATGGTGAACGGTAAATGCATGCTCCCTTTTTTCCAGGAAAGTAGTGACTTTTCCAGGAGCTCCATCCAGCAGACTGTGGTTGTATCTTACTGTCCACAGCAGAGTCATGTGACCTCCACCCTCTGCAAGGGAGTCTGGGGAGTTAAATATTTTGAACAAGCACATTTACTGCCCTGAATGAAATCCAGGTCCTGTCAGTAGGAAAACAAAGGGAGAGTGGGTATTGGGTAGGCAAGCAGCCATGTCTGCCACATTGCCTCTCCCACCAGGCCCAGTTTGTGGCTTTCCTCTTTCTGTACCCCTCTTCTCAACACCCACAGCATATAATCATACTCCCACAAAGCCACAAATCTTAACTCCAAAATCATCATGCAAATAACCCAGAGTTTGCTGAAGGCTTTTGGAAGAGGTGGAAGAGGGGGTTACATCACATAGCAAAACTCTCCAAAAATTCTGTTTCAACATCTCTCATCTTTCCTTACAGTTCTTGTCCCTGTTCTGAATGTCTTCCTCTTTCCTAACACTCTGCTCCTATGTGTCTCCAGCCACGCTCACACCCTCCTCCTCCTCCACAATCTTCCTGAAATTCCCTCAGCTTACGCCCTCCTCTCAGCAGAGCAGAAGCTGGTGGCCAGCTGCTCAGGGCTCAGCTGCCGCCCCTCTGGCAGCCCTTAGGAAGGCTTCAACTCCTCACATCACACTCAAAACATGAGTCTTGGTACCTCCCTGAGTGGGGGTAGTTCAGAAGCAGGGAGATGCTGCTGCTCAGTGATGAAAAAAAGAAAGAAAAGAAAAAAAAAAGAAGAGAAAGGAAGAAAGGAAGGAAGGAAGGAAGGAAGGAAGGAAGGAAGGAAGGAAGAAAGAAAGAAAGAAAGAAAGAAAAAAAAGAAAGAAAGAAAGAAAGAAAGAAAGAAAGAAAGAAAGAAAGAAAGAAAGGAAGGAAGGAAGGAAGGAAGGAGAGAAAGAGAGAGAGAGAGAAAGAAAGAAAGAAAGAGGAGTTAAGAAGCTTGGTCAAAAGCCTGATGCCCTCAGGACTTCTGGCTGACTCCCTTCACCAGCCCCAACCCTGCCTCAGGTGGTCTGATCTGCGTCCAAATCAGAAATCATGCCTATGAGCTGGATCAGATGGGTCCAGTGAACATGTCGCTAAGATGCCCTAGTCCCAGCCTCTGTGCCAGCTGATGTCAAAGAATAGTGCCCAGATCTTTCCAATGGTCAGAAAACCTGACAGGCAGCTCCCAGAACAGACAAGGAAAAGAAGCAAAAACACTAAACTCTAAGACTCACGCAGACCCCTGCTGCTTCCCCACCAGGGGTAGAAATTCCTCTTCTTACTCCTCCATTTCTCCGTCACACACTGTGCCAGGCACTGTGCCAAAACACATTACATACACCATCCCACTCAGTCCTCACAACCCTGACAGATGGGTATCATTATTATTGTTATGGTCCCCATTTTACAGACAAGGAAACTGAGGCTCAGAGAGGCAAAGTGCATGCCCTAAATGAGACAGCTGCTAAGTGAATGAACCAAAATTCAAACCCAGCCCATCTGATTCCAGAGCTCCCACCCTAACTACCCAGCCCTCTGGCCTTAATTAGAATGGTGGTGGAGCCCTTTGTCAGCTCATCGTTGGTTCTATGGAAAGCATGCCCAGTCTCTTTTCTGTTCCCAGTTCTGACGTGCTCTCCTCTCCTCCTCCGTCCCAGATGCCTTCTTTCACCCTTCCCCCCATCTTCCCCTCCAACATGGGGCACGGGGGCCCTCAAAAGGATCAGACATGGTAGGATGGAGGTTTGCAGGAAGAAAATAGACTGTGGATGTCCTAGAGTGGAATTCCAGCCCCAGCTCATTCCCCACAAGTGGAAATCCCCTTCATATCCCTGAGCCTCGGCTTTCTCACTTGCGGAATGGGAATGCTGGTAACTCCTGCATCACAGAGTTGATCACTAATGTGTTAAGAGGCAGAGGCCCAGGGTTAGTTCTTGACAAATATGAGTTTCTTTCTCCTCTCCCTTCTCAGTTCCCTCAGGAAAGCCTTTGCATGGCATCCCCATATCTTAAGAATTCTACCAATAACCCTGGTGAAAGAGGCTCTCCGGGGTGTGATGTCGGTAAAAGAGGCACACAGTGCTCCAGGCTGGCTTCTCTGCAGCTGACCTTGTGGAGACTGAGAGGGCCTGAGGTCTGGGGGGTAGGGAAGAGGTCACAACATGGCCGAATGCAACCCACAAAACGAGTCGTTTGGTTTCACAGATTTAGCTCTCACAGTGCTTAAGTCAAAATTATTTGTCAACATTTAGAACTCAGAGCATTTTACATAAAACCCAGATTTAAGGATTCCTTTTGAAAAAGCAGCTCCAGCAACACCAGGCCCACAGGCTTTTAGGCAAAACATCTAGAGGCTGCCCACTTTGGGAGGGTGGGTGGGCGGGAGGTTTCTCCTCTGTTTGCCACAGTCCCCACCACTCCCTATATTGTTTCACATATCACTCTTCCCCTCCTACTCAAAGCCCTTTCTGTGGGTTGTAACCTGCCTGCCGTATGTGTCTTCATTTCAGAACCTGACAGAAAATGACATCCAGAAGTTCCCCAAGCTCCGGGTGCCGTAAGTACTCCTCCAACTCTATGGGTGATCTGGGAGCAGAGGTGGGAATAGGGAGTAGTGTGAGTGAGGGCTGGGTCAGCTCTATGTCACTGTTGGCTTGAAATAAGAAAGCAAGTAGGAAGGATGAGGGCAAGGGCAGGATGTGGGGAACAGAAGTTACGTGAAGATCTGGAAAACAGAAGGCGCAGATCCAGCCCAGCTGGCGACCTGGATGCTCTTGCCAAAAACAAGCCCAACTTTGGCCCGTGTTTTCATTTCCTCTCTTCTCATGGGGTGCTTGGGCCTGTGAAAATAGCACCAGTGTCAAGGTTTCATCGTGGCATCACCATTGACTCAGTGATGGCTTAAGTTTTCTTGACCTCCATTTCTCACACAGTAAAATGAGAGCTGAACCAGATGACGGCAATGGACATGATTATGTGTCGATACTGAGTGCTTGGGAATGGCTGCCAGGGAGGTTATGTGGAGAAGAATCCCAAGGAAAGGGAGCTGTGATTGATTATTCATGTCTGCCGTAGGTGCTGAAATGGGAAGTTGCAGTGTGCGTGTCATGCCATGTATTTTTCATCCCTCTAGTAAAGGTCTCACACACTCAAATACCTGCAGGAGCCCACTATAAATGTGTAAAATTGGCACACAAAGCCCTGTTATTTTGTTTTGTTTTATCATCATTGGACAAAACAGTGGTAAACATTCTGTGTGATGAAATATTTCTCCATTATAAGAAAAATAATAGCACAGTTATCATATGATGAAAAAAGTAACCATCGCAAAGCCTCATTGTTGGTGAAACAATAGAGAATGGTGGGGACTGTGGCAAATCAGATATCATATGTTCCATTCAAAGAGTGCAGCAGCTCCTCAACTCCAGCCAGTGTGGACCCAACAATGTCCAATCTTCAAATTTATCAAGAATAACTAGAAATATGGGTTTCACATGATATATCTCAATTTTTAAACATTGGTTCAAATGTTTTAAATATTGTGAATGCCACAGTAAACACACCTAAGGGCTACATATAGTCTGTGTGTTACCAGTTTGAGTTCTCTTCTCTGGACATTCTATGAGGACCCTTCTCTTACTCTAAGGGTCTCAGAGCTCATCATAATAAAAGGGAGTAGGCCAAAGGACTATGAGGTGGGGAGATCTCATGAATAGGTAAGAATGCTGGCAGCTCAATTAAGGAGAATATTTTTAGCATGGCTATAGGCTTTCCCTTGTCTGGAAGGGGGAAGGAAAAGAGAGGAATAAGGATTTGCCTTTGGTGCTGTCTATCTCCAGGGACACATGTTGTTGAAGATGGCTTGAGCTTTCTAAGGATATCCTCTAACCACATGTGGCTACTTCAATTTAAATTAAATTTAAAATTCATTCCCCTGAGGCACTAGCCACATTTTAATAGCTATGTATAGCTGGTGACTACTATGCTGGAGAGTACAGATATGGAACATTTCTATGATTGCAGAAATGTGATGTTGTAGAGATAAACCACAGTTATTTGCAAAACAGGGATCTTTACACACAGGTATCAGAATTGGTGGCTGGTGGGCCAGTCCCAGGCTGCAGGTGTGTTAAGTTTGGTGACCACTGTGCTTTGAAATCAGGAAAAGTTTCACAAAATCCAGCCTCTTTAGAAACAAGTGAAAGATGTGGCAATTTAGGGCATATATTCTACTGTGGCAATAGTCAGCCGGATCTGATGTCTGCTGCCTGTTTAGTTGGGATTTGTGCTCCCCAGTTCACCAGGGTCCCATCATTCCCTGAGGGATCATCCTAAGGTGCATCAACCATTTATTTCATATCATGGGAACTTTGGCTTTCGAAAAAGATGAAGCAACAGGGATCAGATTTACTTTCCCACCTGAAATAACCAAATAACCAGGCAAAATACATGAAAGAGCAATTTTCAAGACATTGGGCATCAGACACCGAGGGATGGAAAACAAAGGCGGTGAAGTCTATGGTTGTTGCTGCTTTGAGAATCTCCAGGCCATGGCACAGGGAGCAGGGAACACAGTGCCGGGTCTGGTGGACGACTTGAGCTGAGGAGGCAGCAGAGAGTCCAGGAGCCTGGAGTTCATTCAACAGGTGTCAGTGAGGAGAGAGCTGCATAGAGTCAGCATTCTGGAGAGCTTCAGAGGGGTCCCTCTTTAGCAGAGCACAGATCAGTCCATGCATGAAAGAAGAGACTACCTGTAGGTGGCAAAAGAACTACCCAACAGTACTGGAGGAAAGAGTAGCCACTCACAGGGCTGGAAATGGTGCCTTTCCAGCCTTGCTGGCAAACCTGGAGATTCACAGTCACTGGGTAGCATGCCTGGAAGGGTCTTGCCTTAGCAGTGGGCAATAATTAGCTGTAATCTAAAAATTGTTCTGATCCTGGCTAGAAAACCTTAAAAGCAAGACCCAATAGAAACAAACTGCTTCTAAGTAACTTAACTACATCTCAGAACAAAACTTAAAACTATTTATAGGAATGCAAAAATATTCACCACCCAACAAATTAAGTTTATGATATTAGGCATCTAATCAGAGACTAACAAGCATGCAAATGAGCAGGAAAATATAACCCACAACGAGGAGAAAAACTAAAACATCAAAACTGACCCATAACTGACACAGAGATTAAAATCAGCAGACAAAGAGAATGTTGAGTGTATTTCATGTGTTCTAAAAGTTAAATTTGGGCATAGGAAATTAAAAAAATACAAAACAAAAACCCAAACAGAACTTCTAGAAATGTAAGCTATAAAATCTGAGATTAGAAATACACTGCTTGGAATTAACAGCAGATTAGACATTGCAAAAGAAAATAGTAGTAAACACGAAGATACAGTAATAGAAATTGT
The DNA here is from genome assembly GCF_000951045.1 of Mandrillus leucophaeus. Taxonomy (NCBI): domain Eukaryota; kingdom Metazoa; phylum Chordata; class Mammalia; order Primates; family Cercopithecidae; genus Mandrillus; species Mandrillus leucophaeus. The sequence continues at coordinate 638,592 of NW_012109308.1, forward strand.
CCAAATTGAAACACACAGAGAAAAAAAACTAAAGCAAAACACTGAAAAGAGCATCAAGGGGCTGAGTGTGGTGGCTCACGCCTATAATCCCAGCACTTTGGGAGGTTGAGGTGGACGGATCACCTGAGGTCAGGATTTTGAGACCAGCCTGGCCAATATGGCAAAACCCCATCTCTATTAAAAATACAAATATTCACCGGGTGTGGTGGCAGGCACCTGTAGTCCCAGCTACTCAAGAGGCTGAGGCAAGAGAATCACTTGAACCTGGGAGGTGGAGGCTGCAGTGAACTGAGATTGCACCACTGTACTCCAGCCTGGGTGACAGGGCAAGACTCCATCAAAAAAAAAAAAAAAGCATCAAGGAATTTTGGGACAATTTCAGAGAGCCAAATATATGTCTAAAGTCCCCAAAGGAGAGGAAAGAATGTGCATGTGAGTGGGGTAGGAGAGACAGAAATAAAACACTTGAAGACATAATGGCTAAAAATGTTGCAAACTGGATGCAAATTATAAACCCACAGATCCAAGAGGCTCAACAAATTCCAAATGTAAGAAACAGGAAGAAAACTAGCTCTGAGGTACATCATAATCAAATTGCTCAAAACTAATGATAAAAAGAAAATCTTAAAAGCAGTCAGAAAAAAAAAAGACATATTACATACAAAGGAACAAATGTAAGGATCACAGCAGCTTTCTCGAAAGTAAAATAGCAAAAGAAAAATATTGTCAACCTAGAGTTCAATACTAGGCAAAAATAGCTTCTAAAAATGAAGACGAAATAAAGACTTTTTCAGACACACAAAATCTGAACTGTACTGCCTTTTAAACTGTAGGTGCTTTTTAAAAGTCCTTCAAGCAGAAAGGAAGTGACACCAGATATTAACCTGGATGTGTATCTAGGAATGAAGAATGCCAGAAATGGTAACTATGTAGGTCTATGTATGTACGTGGCCCTTGAGGGCATTTGAGTTTGCATCCTGTGGTCCCTATACAAGATTAATAGTTCCATAATACTTTATTCATTTAGTGAACTGCTATTAGATAACTACAATGTGTCAGGCCTTTGTTAAAATTACTCAGGCTACAAAGATATGGGACAGAATCCTCATCCTCAGGACACTCACATTCTAAAGGAAGGTCAGATAGACAAGCAAAGCAACTATACTACAATTACAACAGTGCAATGGTGCATGCATGCACAAGTTCAAGGGCTAGTAGGAAGGCAGGAGTAATTTTCCCTAGAGTATTCAGGGCAGACAAGGGAGGAAGGGACCCTAAGTTAAATCTTGAAATAGGAAGGATGGATTGGAGGACATTCTAGAAATGGGAACATATTACAGAGGCACCACCCAGTGTGCCTGGCGGAACGGCCAGTGAGGCAGAGCAGCTGGGGCGTATACCTAGGTGAGTGGAAAGCAGAGGCTGAAGTGACTGGTTGGGGGCAGTGTGCCACAATTTATAAAGGTCCCGTGAGCAGTTCTCAGGAGCCAGAGAGTGTTGGTGAAGTAAGCATCAAGGTAAATTTGTGTCTTATCTCTGTCCAGGACATGTAAGTGATGATCTGGAGGACAGCCCAGCTGGGGACATAAGACCAAGTTAGTTGGTAGTGACCAAGATCCTGCCAATGAGCTAAGAACCTCCCTTAGCACTGTAGCTATGAAGATGGGAGGATGGAAGAGATTTAATCAGAACAGTGGAAGGACAGAGATAAAGAAGTCACTTCCAACTTGGAAGATCCTTTTTCACCTTAAGGCTAAGCTCAGCTGATGTCTTCTAGCTTTTTTGAGAGCCTGGAGAAGGTAGTAGGGCTGGGAAACGGCTTCTGGTTAGCGTGAACAGGAGAATTATAAACATGTTGCGAATGGACTGGGGTGGGATATTTCTTTAGCTCTCTGAAAACTGAAACAAAAACTTGGCCTGTGAGGGAATCCCCTCCTCCAGTGTGTTTGAATGTGCACCCTAGAAAGACTATGAGGCCTGCCTGCCCATAGAACATGAAAGGTTAATATGGAGAACGATGGAGAAGATATCAAGGGAAGGTCCAGGCTGCCCTAATGAGGTGACTTAGAGACTCACTGTCCCTCTTGGCAGAAATGTGTAACAAGGACTAATTCCAGCTCTACTTCCAATGACTTATGTGACCTGGGACACATCCCTTGACCACCCTCAGCTTCCTAAACTATAAAAGGAAAGAATGGGTTACAGAGACTATACAAGCCCATGAATTTTAAGTGCTATTATTTTGGGTATAAACAGGCAGAGAGGAGAGCTTAGTGAGAAAAAGCTCAGGCTTTGAGGTCAGGTGCTTGAAATCCAGTCCTTCCATTCACAGGCCGTGAGACTTGAGGGCAAGTTAGCTCAGTTCTCCGAGCCTCAGCTTCCTCATCTGTATAATGCAAATAATGATAGAACCTACCTCAGAGGGTTAATGGGAAAATTAGGGGAAATAATGGGAAAATAACAATATGTACTGAATAAGTGTTGGCTATTCTTGCTTTATGTAAAATCCCAGTTAGAGCAATTTTAGTTTTTTAACTCTTCTGTCTTTCTGGAGAGGAGAGATTAAAGAATAGAGAGGACATAGGGTTTTGGAGTGAGGGATCTCCAGGCTCTGAAGCTGACTTTGCCTCCCGCCAGCTGTAGGACCTCGGAGAAGTCATTTAAGCAATCAGCCTCGGCTTCCTTGTCTGTAGAAGGGAAAAGAGCTAACTTCTAAGGAGTGGGGAACATTGAAGGAGGCAGCAAACATAAATTGCCTGGTGCTGTCCTTGATACTTACAGGTGTTCAATACTTTATTCATTCCAGCCCTTGTACACAGGTTTATTTGTCTTGATCATTACCCCAAAGGCCTTTGGAAAAGAAATTGTGTTCATGTACAGAAAACCAAAACAATATTACACTCCTCTGAATGTCTCTATTTCCTTCCCTGACGCTTACAATATAAGTATTAAATAGATTTTTAAGAAGGTAAGTTGTGGTGAGGAAGGTTCTCTCAGCCTGAAAATACTGTCACTCTCTCAGGACATGGTTGATCCCAAGACACCTCCAACATTGTAAAGGTGGAGGATTTTTAAAGAAAAAAAATAAAGGCTCCTTTTATAGGGCCTAGGTTGACCCTCATGGTACAGCTGACGACAGTCTGGTTAAATCAATGGAATACATGAATACGCGTTCAAATCTACTGGTGCCTTTTCGGAGTTCATTAAAGGAGCGGATGTTATATGTTTTGTATTTAAATCCACAGTGTAACTTTAAAATTAAGGAGAGGAGAGTGACAGGTGGAGGCAGCAGATAGGTATTGGATAATACTCTTTCTGCTGGTTCTCCCTGTAGCCATTACCAATAGTGCAATTAGGTTGGGAAAACTTACGATTCAAGCTGAGAAATAATGCAGAAGTGTTTGTGTGTCTTCCTGAAAGGCTGTGAGTCTAACGGCAGAAACAACCTCCTGAGGCATCTCCTTTGTGCCTATTTCCCTACCAGAGACAGAGAAGACAGGAAAGGTATGGGGGAAGGGACACAGAGGCGAAATGAATATTCTTGTGCCTGTTAAAGAATGTGGCCACTCAAATGCCCGTAATCCCAGCACTTTGGGAGGCCGAGGAGGGCAGATCATGAGGTCAGGAGATCGAGACCATCCTGGCTAACATGGTGAAACCCCATCTCTACTAAAAATACAAAAAATAAAAAATAAAAAATAGACAGGTGTGGTGGTGGGTGCCTGTAGTCCCAGCTACTCGGGAGGCTGAGGCAGGAGAATGGCATGAACCTGGGAGGCGGAGTTTGCAGTGAGCCGAAATCGCACCACTGCACTCCAGTCTGGGCAACAGAGCAAGACTCTGTCTCAAAAAAAAAAAAAAAAAAAAAAAAGAGTATGGCCAGCCCTCAGCAAAACCAAAAGAGTGACAGGGCCTCTCTCCAACATGGTCCTCCCCTGTCCCATTCAGTGGCTAATTGCTGTCCAGGGACCCAGGTCTCGTCAGTCCTCAAGGGCCCTCCCACAGGAAAGGTGCCTCCGTCGGCTGTTGCTCCTTCTCTTCCAGTGCAAGCCCACAGCTCTCAAAGTGGAGCCTCCTCTCCCCATAAATGCTGGTCACGTGCCTTTTGACAGCTGCGTCCCTCAGAGCCTCGCCCATTTTTTTGAGTTGGAGTTTCACTCTTGTTGCCCAGACTGGAGTGCAGTGGCGCAATCTTGGCTCACTGCAACCTCCATCTCCTGGGTTCAAGTGATTCTCCTGCCTCAGCCTCCTGAGTAGCTGGGATTACGGGCATCACCATGCCCAGCTAATTTTTATATTTTTAGTAGAGATGGGCTTTTGCTACGTTGGCCAGGCTGGTCTCAAACTCCTGACCTCAGGTGACCCACCCGCCTCGGCCTCCCAAAGTGCTGGGATTATAGGCATGCAACGCAGCTGGCCAGCCCTGCCTTTTTTATTTGTAAAAATGAGAATAATTATACTTGTATACCAGGAAAATGATCGTGAGGCACCAGGAAAACACTCCATGTAAAACTGCAGTGGGACATGGGTGACAAGTAGGGAGTACACCCTGTGTCCTCAGATTATTATGTCCTACTCTTACGCTGTCGATCGAGGCCTCAGGTGATGGTGAAAGGCTCCTTCCTGAGTCTTAAAACATCTGGCTGCCTCTGGCTTCTCAGGTAACAAGGATAGAATTTAGAAGGTTTAGCTCTTGGTTCAAGGGACGATCTTTAAAGACGGAAAGAACATTTTGTTCCTTAGAAGATGGATTGGAATGCAGAGCGAGAGCAGGATTGAGCATGGGAATGTGTGCAGGGAGGAGGGGTGGGGAAAAGGAGAGGTCCACGGTCCCACTGCGAGAACAGCGAGAACAGCGAGAACAGTGCTGCGGAAGAGGCATCTGCCCTACCCAGGGCCTGGAAGCCTTGTCCTGGGAGGGAGCAGCAGGCAGTCTGAAATCTGAGCCCAGGGAACAAGGCTCCTACTGTGGGAGGGCCCCATAAAAGGAGTAGGTCAGAAGTTGGCCAAAGCTGTGGCAAGAACGCACTCTATATCCATAAGCCAGTACACAGCTACACGTGCCACAGTAGAGGAAACGAAAATGGAATTTTCACGGAACAATGGATGCTTTGTGCGCTGATATTTTCTATTCTGTACCCCTCTCCTTCCCTTTCCTTTCCTTCTGTTCCCTTCCCTTCCCTTCCACCCTCCCTCTCTCCCTTCTTTTCCGCCTGCCTGCCAGCCTTCGTTTCTTGTATAGTTTCTTTCATCTTGTGTTATCAGCAAAGTTGATTTCTAGACCCACTAGTAGGTCTTCCTTCACAGTTGTTCAAGCATGGGGGAGAATTAAAGGGCTATATCAAAGGCCAGCTAAGGCCTCGTATACCCCAACTCCCCTACTCCACTCCCTTTAGAATCACCAAGTTCCTTCTCCTGCCTTTCCTTCTCCTTCTCTTTAAAACAAGCAAACAAACAATTTCATCAGTGTCAAGAATAACAGGATTTATTTCACAAGCTTTTTGGATCATCATAAAAATCACCTGGGGGCTGGTTGATGTCACTGAGCCTCAGGCTTCTCCCCGGAGAGTCTGTTCAGGTAGGTTTGGCTGGGCCTGGTGATCAGTGTTTGTAACAGGTAGAGCTAGGGAATCATGATGATCAAGCCCATCAGGGATTCACTAATCAGGTTTAACCCCTGTATTGTGCTGATAAGGAATCCGGGGCCAGGTGAGGGCAGCTGCCTTGTCTGAGGTCACACAGTGGGCGCCACCCTTGGGGCCAGACATTGCAGTTAGACTGTCTGTGCCTGCAGCCCCTGTACCTTGTACATTACCAGGACAGCCCTTAGACTGAGAAGATGAAGACTGGCCCCCACCAGGCTGCAAGTTAGGTCATTGTAGAGTGCCACCTTACTACAATGGGCTGGCTTCCTCGGGGGAGCTTCAGCCCATTTCCAGGGCCAGCTAGTTCCTTAAACGAAGGCAAGCAGAGAGGACTACTGTCTATGGCTGCCCAGCCCCCGTCACTTCTTGCTCTGGTCCTGAGTGAGGCGTGGGGTTTATGGGGTGAAGGGAGAGTGAGTCACCTCCCTCTACTCACTGTCACTTGGTCTTCTGGGGGTAGGGTGTAACTTGAAGGTTTGCACCTAGTGGTAGCCATAGCAACCACCTCCCTGCTGTGCCCACCATCACTGTTGCCCCGTCCACCAGTCCCTGGCAGTGGTCCCATAGGCTTGGAAGGTGCTTTCTGTAGCCCATTAAAGCAGGAGAACCCTAGGAGCCCACACTTTGCTGCAAGCCAACTGTCAGGCCCAGTTCTGCCCACCCCCCGCTCAGCTCTTTGCTGCTCCTCTGCTGAGGCCTGCGGTTTGGCATTTCCTTCCTCACCCAGTTCGAGCCCCAGCAGCCTCCAGCCTGGCTGTAGAGATACTGGTGAGAGGCAACACCACAGAGAGCAGGAGGTTCTTTCAAGATCCAAAGCAGCGCGGTGAGCTGGTCAGAGCGCCGTCAAGCTCTGTAGGAGGAGGGCGTTGAGGTGAGCTTCAGTCCCACCTCGCTCAAGTCATTACTGAAATGTCACCTCTTCAGTGAGGCCCGATCATTTTAAATGGCAACCGCACCCCACTCCTGCACTCCCATTCCCCTCCCCAGCCCCCCACGCTGCATGCGCACGGTGCATATGCATCACATTTCCCCTCCTTAAAGCTTCCTCTCCACTAGCAGGGATCTGTCTGTTTCGTTCATTGATGCACTTTGAGCACTTCTAAGTTCCTGGCACTTAGAAGGCCCTCAGTGCACATTGTTGAATAAACAGGTGACAGAATGGGAGTGGCTGCTGCAGCCAGCACTGCCTGACATGGCAAGGACACAGAACACTAACGGGGCTCCCTCGCCCGCTCTGTAGGAGTCCTTCCATCCCACATGCCCATTGCCTTCTCGAAACAACTACTTAAAGGAACCAAAAAGAACCATGTCACAAGCACTCTGACAGCATGGTCAGGAGGCGACTGGGAAGCCCCCACTGCTGCTCTTAAAACCTCTCTCTCTCTGCGCAGTCACAGAAGCCTGGAGTTGTCAACAGTGTTATTACAGAGAGCAAACCTTTCCCTTTCTCCTTCTCTTTCCTCTTAAGTACCCAATGTGTTGATCAAAATTTGTTTATCCTATTATTCTAATGAGGTAGGAGGTTTGGATCCCATTTCTTTTTTTTTTTTTTT
>NW_012109308.1:646554-648620 GCF_000951045.1 Mandrillus leucophaeus
CCAGGCTGGAGTGCAGTGGTATGATCTCGGCTCACTGCAACCTCCACCTCCTGGGTTCAAGTGATTCTCCTGCCTCAGCCTCCCAAGTAGCTGGGACCACAGGCACGCACCACCATGCCCCAGCTTTTTTTGTATTTTTAGTAGAGACAGGGTTTCACCATGTTGGCCAGGATGGTCTTGATCTCTTGACTTCATGATCCGCTAGTCCCTTCTTTGTCTGGGCCTCTGCCACCTCCTCTGTAAAATGAAATTGGACTGATAATCTGAGATTCCTTCCAGTTGCCCCAAATCTTGAGGAAACACTAAGCCTGTTGACTACCAAGGGTCTTGTTGGTCTCATCAGTGACCAATGGGGCTGGAGTCTCAAGTTCTGGATGTTTGAGAGACTGGAATGGATGCTTGTTGCTAGGGCATGCTGGAGATACAGTTCTGACAGCAAAGCCCTCTTGCCCCAGCTCCCCCAGCTCTATCCTGGGATTTGGGGATTTACTAGTTCTGACATGAAGGAACCTGGGGACTAAGAGTATCTTCAAGTGTCTTCGTCAAAGCTGGTCTCAGGGACATGAGTGATTCAGGGAGTCTCTCATTCTACAGCCCCTGCCATTATAGAGAATACCTCCCCAAGCTTTTATAAGAATCCACATCACCGAGTGGGAGTCTGGGAGGGGAAGATGGAAGGAGATGGCAGCCCACAGAACAGCCCACTAGAGGTTGTGATAAGAAATCTCCAAGGAGCAGCTGATTCCTGTGGGTCTAGATGATGGTCTGAAGATTCTTGGGAACAAGACAGCACTGCCAGGTCATGCAGAGCCAGGGGACCTCAGCCCCAGGAATAGTAAGACAAGAAAATACACAGCTATTGTATCCAGATCCTAAGGCTCCTGATTTTCAGAGGGAAAGCCAGGTGTGAGCTGACAAGTCTTTAAAGGGGAGCTCTGAGCTGGACTTGGAAGGTTCAGGCAGACACAGATCAGCAAGGAGGAAAGAAGGCTTCCTGGGCAGGAGGAAGGTCTGGCCTGGAGAATAAGGTGGCAAATTCTGGGAGGAAGTGAGGAGCAGAGGGTCCCTGCAGAGGTGACAAAGAGGAGGTTGGCTAAAGTTGGCCCTGGTGCCCCAAGTTTCTATAGACCAGGGGACATCAAGGGTCAGGGGGAAGGTTGAGACTGAGAGAAGGTGGTTTTGTCTCTTCATCTGTCTCTTTATCTTGCAGGATTCTCAGTAAGTTAAGTCAAGAAATCAACAAGAACGAAGAGAGGAGGAGCATCTTCACACGCAAGTGAGTGGGGCTGCTGTAAGGAAACGCAAGGTTTTTCAATCCCAAGTTGAACCTTAAAAGGGAGGCACAGAACTGTTTTTGCCTTACTTTTTGACCTGCATTGGTGCCCTGAATCCCAGGGGTCTGGAAGATGGTGTCCAAGGAGAGGAAGGGGTTTCCTCCCCTGCCCTGCATCCTGTCCCTGGGTCTGGGACATCAGGGGAACTTCCCTCTAGAGCATCAGACAGTCATGAGCTTCCAGTCATGCCACTCATGTGGCTTGGTGATTTCCAGAATTTTCAGGGTATCCTAGCCCCAGTTGCTGAGCAGCAAGGACACAAGCCCCTCTTGAGCAGTGAGACATGTCCTCCACTGGGGCTCCCTCTCGCTGGGCCAGATTGAGGAACGAGGGAGATCGCCTTAAATCAACAGGACCGTTAACGCAATGCTATTTGCCTTTGCAGACCCCAAGTCCAGCGGTTTCCTGAAGAGACAGGTAAAGCTATCAGGGCTGAGAGGTGATTGCTTTAGTTGGTGATAGGTATTTCCGTTTTCTTGCCTTTCTGGTTCCGGGGGCTCCTTGAGTTCATTCAGGTGACCTTACTGACTTGTCTGTCAGCCATTTCTTACCCAGAAAACAGTTTGGGTCTAGATGGAGGGGAGGAGATGTCGCTCTGCAGGGCACCTGGCTTATGGCCCCTGTTCTGCTGGGACCATCTTCAGAGACACACTGAGGAACTCTGGGGGCTCTGTAGAGGAAAACAGAGGGACCCCGCCTCTGAGTGAGCACCTGAGCTGAGCTAGTCCCCCT
>NW_012109308.1:652220-653097 GCF_000951045.1 Mandrillus leucophaeus
TCCTCTTAAGTACCCAATGTGTTGATCAAAATTTGTTTATCCTATTATTCTAATGAGGTAGGAGGTTTGGATCCCATTTCTTTTTTTTTTTTTTTTGAGACGAAGTTTTGCTCTTGTCCCCAGGCTGGAGTACAGTGGCGTGATCTCGGCTCACTGCAACCTCTGACTCCCAGGTTCAAGTGGTTCTCCTGCCTCAGACTCCTGAGTAGCTGGGATTACAGGCATGCAGCATGCCCGACTAATTTTAGTATTTTTAGTAGAGACGGGGTTTCACCGTGTTGGCCAGGCTGGTCTCGAACTCCTGACCTCAGTGATCTGCTCACCTCAGCCTCCCAAAGTACTAGGATTATAGTCATGAGCCACTGCGCCCAGCCTGGATCCCATTTATTGGGAGAAATGGGGGAGTTGACGGGCAGGGGAGGTGATGGAGGAATCAAGAAATGGTGGCTGCTAAGGACTTCCTTTGCTAACTTAGCAAGTTTATTTTAGGCTAAACTCGTTACTTTGAGATGGTCGTTAAGCAGAAAGAGTAGAGATCATGAGCCACTCTCATAGGCAGGCCAGGGACTCAACAGTGTCTGCCTCCAGAGAGCTTGCAGCAGAAAGGGAACTGACACAGGGGTGTGTGCGTTGAAAGGGCGCTGGCTTGGAAATTAGAAAGGCTAGCTTTTGGTGCTGGTGTGAGTTGTGGGAAGAAGGGTGGTCTTTACCACTAACTACTGTGTGGCTTCAAGCTAGTCCCTTTTTTTTTTTTTTTTAAATATGGAGTCTCCCTCTGTCGCCCAGGCTGGAGTGCAGTGGTATGATCTCGGCTCACTGCAACCTCCACCTCCTGGGTTCAAGTGATTCTCCTGCCTCAGCCTCCCAAGTAGCTGGG